>NC_029540.1:1643862-1646842 GCF_001577835.2 Coturnix japonica
CCCGGATGCCGCAGCTCGGAACGTATTGCATGCGTCAATACTTACACGGAACAATGGGAGGAGGTTAGATAATATTAGAGGGTGGAGGGGAGTGTCGGCATAGATGAAAGCTGGTGGGGGGCTCACGATTGGGTGAAGCTTTGGAGGGGCGCGCGCAAGTTGGATGAGTGGAGCTTGTGGGGGGAGGCATCAGACGGGGCTCTCATGATGGCAGGGGGTTTGGGCTTAGTATTGATGGAGCTGTGGGGGGGGGTGGGTCAGATGGGAGGGGGTTGGGGTTGGGGTTGGTATGATGGAGCTTTGGGGAGTGGTAGAGCTTTTGAGGGGGGGGGGTCAGATGATAGGAGTTTTGGGGGGCTCAGATGCGTGGTAGCTTTGGGGAGGGGGAGATCAGATGGAGGGGGTTGTGGCAGGATTGGATGATGGAGCTTTTGAGGGGGAGTCGGTATGATGGGCTTAGGGGCTCAGATGGTTGGAGCTTTGAGGGGGGGGAGTTGCCGAGACGGGACCCTGTGAGGAGGGGGGTTACAGATGGGAAGGGTTGTGGGCTTGGATGATGGAGCTTTGGGGGGGGGGCTAATGATGGAGTTTTGGCGCGGGCTCAGATGGTGGAGCTTCTGGGGTGGGGCGAGGAGGGATCAGATAGAAAGGGGAGGGTAATGCGCGGGAGTTGGGAGGCTGGATGATGGAGCTTGGGGAGGAGGTCGCGAATGATGGAGCGTTGGTGGGGGGCTCAGGAATGTGAGCTTGGATGGGGGCTGGGTTTAGGATGTGGAGCTCTTGGGGGGCTAGAGGCTAATGGGGAGTTTGTGCGGGGGGGGGGGTCAGGATACAGTGGAGGCCTACCGACGGTGGGGATTGGGGATCGGATGTAGGGTTCCTCTTGGGGGGGGATGGATGATCGGGGCATTTGGGTTGAGTGAGAGCCGCTCTCAGCACTGAGAGCGCAACATGGCGGGGATGGGGTATGTGGGAGCGTTTGATGAAAGGACGGGAGATGGTGGCCGGATATGCGGCGGAGATGGTTTGGATGGCTGGGGTTTTGGGGGGAGCTGGCGATTAGTGCGAGACTATGGGGCCAGGTGATGGGGGTATTTGGGGGGGTGCTGTGTGGTGAGGGTGGGGCCGTTGGTTTTTGGGGGCGGGGATGGCGTAGGGCTTTGGGTGGGGGTCAGAATGGTGGGGGTTTGCGGGGGCCCACGAGATGGGAGCTTTGGTGGGGGGTCGAGGGGGCACTGCGGGGGAAGCTTTCGGGGGGGGGAGGGGGCAGGAGGGGGGGGGGAGGGGAGGGGGGAGCTGTGATGTTGTGGGGTTTGGGGGGGGGGTTGGAGGGGCGGCAAAAAAACCTGGTCCGGGTGTGGCTCGGGGCGCGGTTGGGGGGGGGTTGTCGATGCTTCACCATCTGAGCCCCCCAAAGCTCCATCATCCGACCCCCCCCCCAAATTTCTACCCCTCCCCCATTGTCTGTATATGACGCTGCTGTTCCAGCTGCCGCTCGGCCGTGCTGGAGTCGCGGTTGTTCTGGCGCTTCGTGGGCTCCATGATGGCGGTTGCGGCCGTTTGCTCCGTGTTGGTGGTTTGGAGGCAGCGGGCGCTGGACCGCAGGGCGCTGGAGAAGGTGAGGAAACAGATCGAGTCCATTTAACGGAGCATCACGGCACCGGGATGGACCGGAGGAACTGGAGACATTGAGAGTCATGGGACACGGAGCTGCCACCGGGGACAGAGGGTCCCATTGTCGCCCCATGGACACGGTGTGGGTCCATAGTGTGGGTCCCCTATTGTGGGTCCATATTGTGGGGTCCCATATTGTGGTTCCATGGTATGATCCCATATTGTGGGTCCCACATCGTGGGTCCTATATTGTGGTCCCATATTGTGGATCCCATGTTGTGGGGTCCCATGTTGTGGGTCTCATATTGTGGGTCCATGCTGTGATCCCATACTGTGGGTCCCCTATTGTGGGTCCATATTGTGGGTCCCATATTGTGGGTCCATGCTGTGGTCCTACATTGTGGGTCCATGTTGTGGGTCCCATATTGTGGGTCCCTATTGTGGTTCCATGGTATGATCCCATATTGTGGGTCCCACATTGTGGGTCCATGGTGTGGTCCCATGTTGTGGGGTCCCATATTGTGGGGTCCCATATTGTGGGTCCATGCTGTGGTCCCATGTTGTGGGGTCCCATATTGTGGTCTCACATTGTGGTCCCATATTGTGGGTCCATGTTGTGGGTCCCTATTGTGGTTCCATGGTATGATCCCATACTGTGGGTCCTATACTGTGGGTCCCTATTGTGGGTCCCATATTGTGGGGTCCCATATTGTGGGTCCCCTATTGTGATCCCATATTGTGGTCCCACACTGTGTTCCCATACAGCCCCTCAGTGCTGCTCCATGTTGGAGGCATCGTGGATCCCCCCCCTGCCCTGGGGCGGTGCAATAAAAGCTGATGGTGTCACCATGAGTCGCTGCTGTGGCTGTTGTCCCCTTTCTCTGTTGGGGTGGGGGCTGGGGCTGCCCTTAACCCCCCCTTTTGGAGCCCCCCCCCTTTAAAGCCCCCTTTAGAGACCCCTTGGAGCCCCCTCTTAGAGTCCCCCTTTAAAGACCCCCTTTGGAGCCCCCTTAGAGCCCCTTTCAGAGCCTCCTTGGAGCCCCCCCTTTGGAGCCCCCTCTTAGAGCCCCCCTTTAGAGGCCCCTTTAGAGGCCCCATTTAGAGCCCCCACTTGGAGCCCCCCCTCCTCTTAGAGCCCCCCCCTTAGAGCCCCTTTTAGAGCCCCCATTTGGAGCCCCCCTTTAAAGCCCCCCTTTGGCAGCCCCCTTTAGAGCTGCTCTGCCATGCAGGGGGGTCATAGCCCTCAGATGGAGGTTGAAGGTTCTGCCTCCATCCCTATTCAGAGCCACCCCATATCCCCTCCCCATATCCCCTCCATTCCCATATCCCATCCCCATATCCCCCCCCCATATCCCCCCCATATCCC
>NC_029540.1:1652250-1653367 GCF_001577835.2 Coturnix japonica
TGGGGGGGGGGCTGCACTGGCTGTAGGGCCGGGCTTTGAATACAGGGTGTGGGGGTGCAATGCTCCTCCCCGCCGCTGGGGGCGCTGTAGCGCAGCCGCGCGGTGCACGCCGGGACTCGCAGTTCGCCACCACCCTCCCGACCCCTCGGCCTCCGTTTCCCATCTCTCCCCTCGGCAGCGCCGCAATGAATGCTGGGATTTGTAGTTTCCTCCCCCCATCCCGCCCATCATCGGCGTTGCGCGCTCGGACTCACCGCCCCATCATGCACCGCGCGTCGTAGCGGCGGTGAGGCCGAAGAAGGAAGATGGCGGCGGCGGCGGGTTCTGGGCCTGGGCCCGGACCCGGTACTGGTTCATCAGCCGGTACCGGATCTTCCAACCCGAGGAAGTTCAGTGAGAAAATAGCGCTACAAAAACAACGACAGGCCGAAGAAACGGCGGCGTTTGAGGAAGTTATGATGGAGATTTGCTCGACGAGGGTGAGTGAGGCCTAGGCCGGGGGAGGGGGGGGGGTGTCGGAACCCTATAAACCCCCCCCATCTATAGGATCCTATATAGGGACCCTATATACCCTGCCCCCCCATCTATAGGATCCCATATAGGGACCCTATATACCCCCCCATCTATAGGATCCCATATAGGAACCCAATATCCCCCCCCCATCTATAGGATCCCATATAGGAACCCTATATACCCCCCCATCTATAGGATCCTATATAGGAACCCTATATACCCCCCCATCTATAGGATGCCATATAGGAACCCTATATACCCCCCATCTATAGGATCCCTATATACCCCCCCATCTATAGGATCCCATATAGGAACCCTATATACCCCCCCCATCTATAGGATCTCATATAGGAACCCTATATACACCCCCCATCTATAGGATCCCATATAGGTACCCTATATACTCCTCCATCTATAGGATCTTATATAGGAACCCTATATAATATACCCCCCCCCCATCTATAGGATCCCATATAGGGACCCTATATACCCCCATCTATAGGATCCTATATAGGGACACTATATACCCCCCCCATCTATAGGATCCCATATAGGAACCCTATATACCCCCCCATCTATAGGATCCCACTATAGGGACCCTATA
>NC_029540.1:1654168-1655713 GCF_001577835.2 Coturnix japonica
TACCCCCCCATCTATAGGGTCCCTATACACCCCCCCTATCCCCTTACCCCTTACATAGGGTCTATGAGCCCCCCCCCATTTCTAACCCCCCGTCCAGCTCCAGGCCCAGAAGCTCCGTTTAGCTCACAGCCGGGGCCCGTTTTACGGCGGCTCATTACCCAACGTTAATCAGATCGGCAGCGGCGTCAACGACTTCCAGGTGAGATCCTAAAGGGGACGGGGGGGGGGTCCCGGGGGTCCTATGTATCCTTATACCCCCCCCCCGGGGGTCCTATATATCCTTATACACCCCCCCACCCCGTCCTTTGGGGGGGTCCCGGGGGTCCTATATATCCTCCCCGGGGGTCCTACGTATCCTTATACCCCCCCGGGGGTCCTATGTATCCTTATACCCCCCCTGGGGGTCCTATATATCCTTATACCCTCCCCAGGGGTCCTATATATCCTTATACCCCTCCCCAGTCCTTAGGGGAGGGTCCCGGGGGGTCTTTATATCCTTATACCCCCCCCCCCATGGTCCTTATGGGGGGGGTCCCGGGGGTCTATATATCCTTACGACCCCCCCCTGGGGGTCCTGGGGGTCTATATATCCTTACGACCCCCCCCGGGTGTCCTGGGGGTCCTATATATCCTTATACCCCCCTCTGGTTCTTAGTGGGGTGGTCCCGGGGGTCTTTATATCCTTATGACCCGGTCCTGGGGGTCCTATATATCCTTATACCCCCCCCATGGTCCTTATGGGGGGGGTCCCGGGGTCTTTATATCCTTACGACCCCCCCCGGGTGTCCTGGGGGTCCTATATATCCTTATACCCCCCCTGGGGGTCCCGGGGGTCCTATATATCCTTATACCCCCCCCTGTCCTTAGGTGGGGATCCAGGGGGTCTTTATATCCTTATGACCCCCCCCTTGTGGGTCCCGGGGGTCTTTATATCCTTACGACCTGGTCCTGGGGGTCCTATATACCCTTATACCCCCCCATGGTCTTTATGGGGGGGTCCCGGGGGTCTCTATATCCTTACCCCCCCCCGCCCTATAGGGGTCGCTGCACTCGCCGCTGGACTCGACGCGCAGCACGAGGCACCACGGGCTGGTGGAGCGAGTGCAGAGGGACCCGCGCAGGATGGTGTCACCGCTGCGGAGATACGTGCGCCAGATATCCACTGAGAGCTGGGGTCATGCGGCCCTATAGGGCCCCATAGAGCCACATCCATCCCCATGTACCCCCATCTGTCCCCATATACCCCCCATCCATCCCCATATACCCCCATCCATCCCCATATACCCCCCATCTGTCCCTATATACAGCCATCCATCCCCATATACCTCCATCTGTCCCCATATGCCTCCATCTGTCCCCATATACCCCCCACCTGTCCCCATATACCCCCCACCTGTCCCCATATATCCCCATCCATCCCCATATACCCCCATCCATCCCCATATACCCCCATCCATCCCCATATACCCCCATCCCCATATCCACCTGGCCCCATATACCCCCATCCATCCCCATATACCCCCATCCATCCCCATATACCCCCAT
>NC_029540.1:1657209-1658343 GCF_001577835.2 Coturnix japonica
GGACCCCCCCCAGGTAACCCCCATCTCTGTGCTGTAGGACGCTGCCTTGGGGCAACTTCCCTATGGATAAAGGCCATTTGTTCCGCCTGCCGTCGGCTCTAAACAGGTGAATGGATTTTGGGGGGGGCTCCAAAGCTGTGCCCTGTCACCCCCCCGTGTGGGTGCTGGGGTCCCCATGAGGAGGGGGGGGGTCCCTGAGGGAGGGGTGGGGGTCCCAAAGGGGGTTGGGGGTCCCCAAGAGAGGGTTGGGAGCTCCCAGGAGAGGGATGGGGAGCTCCAGGGGGTGATGGGGGTCCCCAGACAAGGGATGGGGGTCCCCGGTGGGGTTGGGGGTCCCTAGGAGAGGGATGGGGTTTCCCAAGGGGGCAATGGGGGTCCCCAAGAGAGGGATGGGGTCCCCTAAGGGGTGATTGGGGTCTCCAGGAGGGGATGGGGGTCCCCAGGGGGCAATAGTGGTCCCAACACAAGGGATGGGGGTCCTCAGGGTGGTTGGGGGTCCCTAGGAGAGGGTTGGGGTCCCCAAGGGGTGATGGGGGTTCCCAAGAGAGGGAGGGGGTCCCCAAGGGGTGCAGGGGGTCCCCAGGGTGGTTGGGGGGTCCCCAAGAGAGGGATGGGGGTCCCCTAAGGGGTGATGGGGTTCACCAGAGAGCAATGGGGGTCCCCAGACAAGGGATGTGGGTCCCCAAGAGAAGGATGGGGTCCCCAGGGGGCAATAGGAGTCCCAACACAAGGGATGGGGGTCCTCAGGGGGGTGATGGGGGTCCCCAGGGGGCAATGGGGGTCTCTAAGAGAAGGATCAGGATCCCCAAGAGAGGGATGGGGTCCCCTAAGGGGTGATGGGGGTCTCCAGGGGGGGATGGGGGTCCCCAGGGGGCAATTGAGGTCCCCAGGAGAGGGATGAGGGTCCCCAAGGGGGCAGTGGGGGTCACTAGGGGGCAATGGGGGTCCCCAAGAGAAGGATTGGGGTTCCCAAGAGAGGGATGGGGTCCCCTAAGGGGTGACGGGGATCTCCAGGGGGCAATAGGGGTCTTATTGGCAGTGGGGCTGTGAGGCATCACCTTGGGGGGTGAGACCCCCCCCATATAACACCCCCAGGCCATGGGGTGCAGGTGGGACCCCCAATGACCCCAATGA
>NC_029540.1:1660043-1663840 GCF_001577835.2 Coturnix japonica
TGGGGGGTGATGGGAGGTTGTGGGGTGGATGGGGGCAGCGTGGGGTTGTGGGGTGCTGTAGGGTTGCAGTGCAGTGCTGTAGGGTGTTGATGCTGTAGGGTTGCATTGCCATGCTATAGGGTTGCAGTGCTATAGGGTTTAGGTGTTGTAGGGTTGCATTGCCATGCTATAGGGCTGCAGTGCTATAGGGTTTAGGTGCTGTAGGGTTGCATTGCCATGCTATAGGGTTGCAGTGCTATAGGGTTTAGGTGTAGGGTTGCAGTGCTGTGCTGTAGGGTGTTGATGCTGTAGGGTTTTGGTGCTGTAGGGTTGCATTGCCATGCTATAGGGTTGCAATGCTGTAGGGTTGCAGTGCTGCACTGTGGGGTTTTGGTGCTGTAGGGTTTCATTGCTGTGCTATAGGGTTTAGGTGCTAGAGGGTTTAGGTGCTATGTGGTATTGGTGCTATAGGGTTTAGGTGCTATGTGGTATTGGTGCTATAGGGTTTAGGTGCTATGTGGTATTGGTGCTATAGGGTTTAGGTGCTATAGGGTTTAGGTGCTATAGGGTTTAGGTGCTGTAGGGTTTAGGTGCTATATGATATTGGTGCTATAGGGTTTAGGTGCTATATGGTATTGGTGCTATAGGGTTTAGGTGCTGTAGGGTTTAGGTGCTATAGGGTTTAGGTGCTATATGGTATTGATTCTATAGGGTTTAGGTGCTGTAGGGTTTCATTGCTGTGCTATAGGGTTTAGGTGCTATATGGTATTGGTGCTATAGGGTTGCAGGGATGTAGGGTATTGGTGCTGTAGGGTATTGGTGCTATAGAGTTTAGGTGCTATATGGTATTGGTGCTGTAGGGTTTAGGTGCTATAGGGTTTAGGTGCTATAGGGTTTTAGGTGCTGTATGGTATTGGTTCTATAGGGTTTAGGTGCTATAGGGTTTAGGTGCTAGAGGGTTTAGGTGCTATAGGGTTTAGGTGCTGTAGGGTTTAGGTGCTATAGGGTTTAGGTGCTATAGGGCTTAGTTGCTATAGGGTTTAGGTGCTATATGATATTGGTGGTATAGGGTTTAGGTGCTATAGGGTTTTAGGTGCTGTATGGTATTGGTTCTATAGGGTTTAGGTGCTATAGGGTTTAGGTGCTATAGGGTATTGGTGCTATAGGATTTAGGTGCTATAGGGTTTAGGTGCTATAGGGATTAGGTGCTATAGGGATTAGGTGCTATAGGGTTTATGTGCTATAAAGTTTAGGTGCTATAGGGTTTAGGTGCTATAGGATTTAGGTGCTTTAGGTGCTATATGATATTGGTTCTATAGGGTTTAGGTGCTGTAGGGTTTCATTGCTGTGCTATAGGGTTTAGGTGCTATATGGTATTGGTGCTATAGGGCTTAGGTGCTATAGGGTTTAGGTGCTATAGGATTTAGGTGTTATAGGGTTTAGGTGCTATATGGTATTGGTGCTATAGGGNATTGGTGCTATAGGGCTTAGGTGCTATAGGGTTTAGGTGCTATAGGATTTAGGTGTTATAGGGTTTAGGTGCTATATGGTATTGGTGCTATAGGGTTTAGGTGCTGTAGGGTCTCATAGCAGCGCTATATGATTTAGTTGCTATGGGTTTAGTTGCTATATGTTTAGTTGCTGTAGTGTTACAGCTGTGCCCTATATATCCCCCTTTATTTCCCCTCCAGCATCTTCCCGTCCCCAGACCAACCCTCCATCCCTGTTCTCCCCCCATCCCTGAACTCGGGCGGTTCCCTCCCGGACCTGACGACTCTTCACTTCCCGTCCCCGCTGCCGACCCCGCTGGACCCCGACGACGGCGGCTCCTTCCCGGCACTGGGCGGCACCGGCAGCACCGGGAGCTTGGCCAGCACCATGACACAGCTGGGCATCAGCGGGGCCATGGCCGTGGGGGCGGCATATGAGGGGCAGGGTGAGTGGGGGGGCAATGGGTGGAACCGGGAGGTCCAATGGGGGCAGAACCAGGAGAACCAATGGGGCTGGAACCAGATCCAATGGGGGCAGAACCAGATTGAATGGGGGCAGAACCAGCAGGTCCAAAAGGGTCAGAACAACCAGGTCCAATGGGGGCAGAACAAGCAGGTCCAATGGGGGCAGAACCAGGAGAACCAATGGGGTCAGAACAACCAGGTCCAATGGGGGCAGAACCAGCAGGTCCAAGAGGGTCGGAACCAACAGGTCCAATGGGGACAGAACCAGCAGGTCCAAAAGGGTCGGAACCAGATCCAATAGGGGTCAGAACAACCAGGTCCAATGGGGGCAGAACCAGGAGAACCAATGGGGTCAGAACAACCAGGTCCAATGGGGGCAGAACCAGGAGATCCAATGGAGCTGGAACCAGATCCAATGGGGGTCAGAACCAGCAGGTCCAAAAGGGTCGGAACCAGATTGAATGGGGGTCAGAACAACCAGGTCCAATGGGGGCAGAACCAGCAGGTCCAATGGGGTTAGATCCAATGGGGGCGGAACCAGCAGGTCCAAAAGGGTCGGAACCAGATCCAGTGGGGGTCAGAGCAACCAGGTCCAATGGGGGCAGAACCAGCAGGTCCAATGGGGTTAGATCCAATGGGGGTGGAACCTGCAGGTCCAAAAGGGTCGGAACCAGGTCCAATGGGGGCAGAACAACCAGGTCCAATGGGGCCCAGAACAACCAGGTCCAATGGGGGTGGAACCAGCAGGTCTAATGGGGTCAGATCCAATGGGGTCAGAACCACCAGATCCAATGGGACTCAGAACAACCAGGTCCAATGGGAACAGAACCATCAGAACCAATGGGGGCAGAACCAGAAGGTCCAATGGGGCTGGAACCCTCAGATCCAGTGGGGTCAGAACCTCCAGATCCAAAGGGGTTGGAACCAGATCAAATGGGGTCAGAACCAGCAGATCCAAAACAATTAGAACCATCAGATCCAATGGGTTTGGTCCCCCCAGACTCAATGGGGCTGGACCCCCCCCATCTCCAGCCCCCCCATCCTGTCCATGCTGAGCTCAGGGCTGACCACTGTCTTGTTTCTCACCGTGTCCATCAATGTGTCTGTCTCTGTGCCCCCACTCCCCCATATTGCCCACATTTAACCCTGCCATAACCCTCCAATCCCCCCCAACAGACCAGCCCCCCAGCCCATCAGGCTCCCACCCCCACATGTGGACTCTCACCCCCCACCATTTTTGGGGCTTCCCCCTACCTCTCCCTCCACACAGTGCTCAGCCCCCCCAGCCCATTTGGGCTTCCCTTCCCCGCCCCACATTGGGACCAGCCCCCAGCCATTCCAGGACTTCCCCTACCCCTGTCCCCCCACATGACCCAGCCCCCCAGCCCACTCATCCCCAAGCCCATTGCTGGCTCCTCCCATATCCCGCCCCCACATTGGGACGAGCCCCACTAATCTGGGGCTCTCCTTTTATCCCCCCCCACATTGCGCTGAGCCCCCCCAGCTCAAATGGGGCTAGCCCCCCACATGGACCAGCCATTCGGGGCTCCCCCCCACCCCCCCACCCAATGGGACTGCACCCCCAGCCCATTTGGGCTCTCCCCTTTCCCCCCTACAACAGACCACAGCCCCGCCGCCCCATTTGGGGCTCCCCCCTACCCCCCCACTGACCCAAGGCCCGCCCACCCACCCAGATCCCCCCTACCCCCGTCCCCCCCCACATTGGACTCCCAGCCCCGCCCATTTTGGGCCCCCTATCCCCCCCCCACATTGGACTGAGCCGCCCCCGACCATCCAGCTTCTCCCCCCACCCCCCTACATTGGAGCAGCCCGACTGTGGGGGCTCCCCCCTACCCCCTACCC
>NC_029540.1:1663940-1665970 GCF_001577835.2 Coturnix japonica
TTACGGACCCATCCACAGGTAGTACATGGCCGTGACGGTCCTTTGGAAATCAGCCGGTATCTCCACCGTGATGTCGTGATAGAAACACGGTTGGACCGGGCAGAACGACGGTAACGGCGGCCAATTGTTGGCTCTGCCTACGGGACAACGGCACCGATAACGGATAAGGATGGATATAACGGGATAAAGGACCGAATGGAACGGACCCATAACGGACCCATAACGGAACCCACCGGAGCCGCCCCCCCCCATGGCGGCGTTCTGCAGCTCCCGTTCCCTCCGGTCCAATTCCTCCGCTTTCCGGTTCAGTTCCTCCTGCCGTTTCAGCAGCTCGGCCGTAGCGGCGGCGGTTGAGGCCTATGGGGGGATAACGGGGGTCGGTTGCCATCCTTATTTCCCCCTTATTTCTCCCGGTACCGGTACCGAACCTGTGTCCCGTAGGAGCCGTAGTTCCGTGGTTCGGTTGGGCTCGGTCTCCTCGGTTCTCCTCCATGTGGCGGCGGAACCTCACGGTACGGCGGAGGCTGCGGGGAGTGAGAAGGGAACGGTGAGAGGAACGGGAGCACCGGACCGGACCGAACCGGGACCGAACCGGGACCGGGACCGGACCGACCCCGGTTCCATCCGCCCCGTGTTGGCTCCTCACCGCGCTGTTCTCAAACGGGTTATAAGCGTCCAACGTCGCGCTGTCGGTACCGGACCGGTGCTGCACCACGGCGGGGTCCTGAAAGAGACGAACCGGGCTCGGTACCGGGAACCGGACCGGGATCGGTACCGGGATCACACCGGGGTTACACCAGGCCCGAAGCCTCGCACCTGGAAGGGGTTGTCCGGGAGCACGGCGGGGCCGCCATGTTGGGCCATGGCCGAACCGGGACCGGGACCGGAACCGCCGCCGAGTCCGCCGCGCCAACCCCGCCCCTCGCCGCTGATTGGCTGCCGCCGTCATGACGTCATCGGCGCCGCTCGGGCCTAGCCGCAGGGGGGCTCTGCGCATGCGCTGGATCGGGCTGCACGCTGAGATCACGTGATGCGATCACGTGGCCGGAGTCACGTGGCGGTGTGCGCTCCCTCTTCTCACTTCCGGTCTCGCTGCCCGGAGGCCCCGCTTATAGGGCGGCCAGGCCCCGATTATAGGGCTGCAGGCCTCGCTATAGGGCTGAAGGCCCGGCTTATAGGGCGGCCAGGCCCCGCTATAGGGTTGTGGTCCCCGCTTATAGGGCTGCAAGGCCTCGCTTATGGGACTGAAGGCCTCACTACAGGGCGGCAAGGCCCCGCTTATGGGGTGGCCAGGCCCCGCTTATAGGGCTGAAGGCTTCGCTATGGGGCTGCAGGCCCGGCTTATAGGGCTGCAAGACCTCGGTATAAGGCGGCGGGCCCCGCTATGGGGCTGAAGGCCTCGCTATGGGGCTGCTGTCCCTGCTTATAGGGCTGCGGGTCCCGCTATAGGGTTGCAGTCCCCACTTATAGGGCTGCAGGCCCAGCTATGGGGCTGAAGGCCTCGCTATAGGGCTGCAGTCCCCGCTTATAGGGCTGCAGGCCCAGCTATGGGGCTGCAGGCCCTGCCATAGGGCAGCAAGACCCCACTTATAGGGCTGCAAGGCCCCGCTTATAGAGCTGCATATATATTATAGGGGGGACCCTGACACAGATATGGGGCTGCCCTTTATCCCTGTATGTGATACAGCAATACCCACCTGCAGAGCAGCCTGGCTTCCCTGTGCCCCCATAGAGCCCTGTGCCCCCCATAGAGCCCTGTGACCCCCATAGAGCCCTGTGCCCCCATAGAGAGCCCTGTGCCCCCATAGAGAGCCCTGTGCCCCCCATAGAGAGCCCTGTGACCCCCATAGAGCCCTGTGACCCCATAGAGAGCCCTGTGACCCCATAGAGCCCTGTGCCCCCCATAGAGCCCTGTGCCCCCCATAGAGAGCCCTGTGCCCCCCATAGAGCCCTGTGCCCCCCATAGAGAGCCCTGTGCCCCCCATAGAGAGCCCTGTGCCCCCATAGAGAGCCCTGTGACCCCATAGAGA
>NC_029540.1:1667018-1668161 GCF_001577835.2 Coturnix japonica
TGCGCCCCCATAGAGCCCTGTGACCCCCATAGAGCCCTGTGCCCCCATAGAGCCCTGTGCCCCCCATAGAGCCCCTGCTGAGGGTTTTTCTTCACTTCATATTTATTTTCCCCACAAAGACTGTACAAAAATCCTTATAAAACTCTGGTGTGAGGACTGGGGGGGGGGATACGACAGCGATACCCCAACAAAATAATATATATATATATATATAATAATAATTCCCATGCAGTCCCACCAGTTTCATAACTTACACGGAGCCAGAGAAGCTACAAAGAGCTGCGAGTTTTGGGGTCTGTACATTGAAGGGAATTATTAGGGTCACAGGAGCCAAAGCAACACATGAACAAAGGTATTTACACTATGGACATGCAGACCCCAATGTTGGCATTAAGAGGTGGGGTCTGCATTGCTCAGTTTGATATAGAATATGGGCTTATTTACATTATCTCACATATTAACAAGCTTTACAAAGATGTCCTGGGGGGGGGGGGGGGGGGGGGGGGGGGGGGGGGGGGGGGGGGGGGGGGGGGGGGGGGGGGGGGGGGGGGGGGAGGATTGGGATGTATCAAAAGAAAATGAGAAAAAAACCCCATAAAGAAATGAAATAAAAAGGGGGAAAGAAAAGCACCAAATGTGTCTGGATAGAAATCGCACAGGCCTCCACGGGGGCTAAAATGTGAGGGTGGGATGATGGCACCTGTGGCGTCACCGGCTGATGTCTCTGCTCGAGTCCCACATCTTTGTGTTCGGTTCCAATTCCAACACGTCAAAAAATGGATGTTTGAGGGCTTCGTTCAGGCTGATCCGTTTGGAAGGTTCGTATTCCAACATGGTCTCGATGAGGTCGAAAAGACGGTGGTGGTCCTCAGCCTCCGAGGTCAGGTAACGCTGGGGGGAGAAAGAGGGGAAGGGGAGGTCGTCAGGGTGAGGGTGATGCTCTGTGTGCTGCTCGTAGTGCAATAGGAGGGGCTGGAAGGTAATTGGGGGGGCTGACAGCTAATTGGGGGGGGCTCAAAGCTAATTGGGGGGGGCTGACAGCTAATTATGGGGCTCAAAGCTAATTGGGGGGGCTGACAGCTAATTATGGGGCTGACAGCTAATTGGGGGGCTCAAAGCTAATTGAGGGGCTGACAGCTAATT
>NC_029540.1:1668186-1678541 GCF_001577835.2 Coturnix japonica
AGCTAATTGAGGGGGCTGACAGCTAATTGAGGGGGCTGACAGCTAATTGGGGGGGCTCAAAGCTAATTGGGGGGGCTCAAAGCTAACTGGGGGGCTGACAGCTAATTGAGGGGGCTGACAGCTAATTGAGGGGGCTCAAAGCTAATTGCGGTGGGGGGAGAGGTCTGCTCAGACCTTCCCCTTGTCCTAAAGCTCCACATGAAAAGCGTGGACCTCTCCAGTTGCATCCTCCCCCCCCCCAATTCCTTTCCTTCCCATGCACTCCCTGAAGTCTCCTTGCCCTCCTCATCATCATCCACTTGATGTTAAGCTCAGGCTGCTGCAGTCTTCCTAGTTTTACATGTGGGACGGCCAAGGCTCCTTCAGCAGGACGCTGCTCTGAGCCTTTCAGTGGCCTAAACCTTTGCCCACAGGAACCATCTTCAGCAGCACCGGGGCTGACACTGTAATGCTCTGCAATGACAAAAGGATGAAGGAAAACCGGGTGGCTCCCACCCACCCCCACCTTACCCGCAGCGGTTTGCAGTTGTCCCTAACGTAACGGCCAGCAGACGTGTTCTCATCCCAATCCAAACGGCCATGGTAGAAATACTTCTGCTTCCTGTTATAAGGAGAGGTGGGAACAGGTTGTAGATGCCACCCAAGCACCCAAAACAACCCTGGTAAAGCAGTAAAGCTGCCCAGCAGGTGAGTCAGGACGCTGCAGCAGCACACAGCTGACTCAATAGGTAAAGCTGGATGCCTTGAAGGGATGCATTAACATACAGGGAAGAGCCAGGAAGGCCTCAGAGCACAGCAGCCATTACTCACCTGGTCTTCCGGATCATGCGAGATGGAATTGGCCCCAAGATCCTCTCCATCATGGCCAGGTGCTCCCTGTTGTCGTGTGTCTGGGGGAGAGAAATGTAAAGAATGGAACCTATTCCAGTCATTCTGCCTCCAGCCCTGGAGGATTCCCAGCTCAGCAGCCCTTTGTTGGCCAACACTATGGTCATATCTACAACACTGCAGCCGTGGAGGGGGGACTCCATCGGTCCCAGAGGCTGCGGGCTGCGCTGGGAAGCAGCCAACGTCCTCTTTACCACTTGTGAGGGAGGCAAACAGTGCACAGTTCTCACCTGGAACAGGGTGAAACCCACATAATACTCAAAGATGATGCAGCCGATGCTCCAGACGTCGCAGGGTTGGCTCCAGCCGAGCTCTAAAAGAGCAATGTGGTTTGTAAAGAAGAGATGGAAGAGATGCAGCCATGATTCCAACCTCCCCCCCCTTTCCTTTCTCTCACCCTTCCAAGAGCAAACAAGACATTAGAAAACCAGTTCCCTTGTCACCTGCTGCCTCTCCCCCCCCTCAAAAATAGGGCTGTGAAGTGAAGCAGCTCCCACCTCACATGGTAAACTACTGAACTCCCAAGGTTGGCTATTGAATGTAATGGAAGGTCAATGCTTCTTAACCCAACAGGCTCAGACCATGCAGTACCCACCCAGAATGACCTCAGGGGCCCGGTAGTGCCTGGTGGACACAATTGTGCTGTGATGCTCGTGGTCAAACGTGGCGCTGCCAAAATCCACCACCCTGATGGCCGTGCTCTTCACACTGCGCTCATCCCGCTTCTGTACGAGGATGATATGGGTTACAAAGAGCTTCAAGATGAAGACTGAGCTCCCTCCTTATACAGCCAACCCTTCCCCATAGGGTCCTCACATCAGCCAATGCACATCCCAAGGCCACATCCAACCCCCTCCCACCTGTAAAGGAAGGGAAACCAAGGAGCCAAGGCCTGAGCTCTGATGCAAAGCCAACCGTTACCTTTTCCAGGTTATAGGTGAGCTCATAGTCTGAGTTGACAAAGAGGATGTTCTCAGGTTTGAGGTCGGTGTGAGTGAGTTTGTTGTCGTGCAGAACTGAGGAAGCAAACGAGAGTCAGAGCTGAGGAACAGAAGGCAAAGCAAGGCCGCTAATATGGGTTTGTTCTGCTCCAACTGGCACCGGTTCGGCCCGTGGTTGGGGCTGGGTGTGAACAATTAGGGTCATCCGGGCCAAAAGGCTTCAAGAGAAGCTCAAAGATTGATTGTATTGATCAGCAGAATGCACACAGCCCTCAATCACTGCCAGCAAACACCCATCAAAAGCATCAGGAAAAGGCACAGGGTTCATTCCAAGCACCAGGGGCAGGAAGGCTCAGTCTGACAGCTGGCAGAGCAGCATCACAGCCAGAACTAAGCACTGGACCCACAAACATGGGGCTGAGGATGGGAGCTGTGCTGCACAGCCACACAGCTGAGGACCAAGGGAGAGGAGAGCAGCCAGCACTTACATTTCACAGCCTGGCACACTTGGAAAGCCATGTGCCGCACTTGGTGGATGGGGTAAGGCAGATAATTGTTGTCCTTGAGGAAATCGAAAGTGCTGAGCCCCAGCAGTTCAAAGGCAATGCACATGTGGCCGTGGAAGTCGAACCAGTCGAACATCCTGACACAGAGACTGGGGAGGAAAAGACTCTGATGCAGATGGGATCCACGCACAGCACTCAGCCCTATAGTGCAGCTTTGCCTTGCTGGGTTTCTACCCCATAGAACTCAACCCAACACACCACCAAGAACCAGAGCTACGAGAGGACTCAGCACCTCCCACCCACCACCCTGTAGCTGGGCTGAGTCGGTGCCTTCCCTCTGCCCCGCTCTGAGTTCACTCACTTCTTGTTCTCGGGATCCTTCTCGTTGATTTTCTCCAGCACGTTGATCTCCAGCCGAGCGGCTTCTTTGTATTTCTCCACGTTTTTAATGATTTTGAGAGCAACACGTGCACCACCCCTGGTGAGAAACGGGAAGAAACTCCACGTTATCGCTGCTGAGATGGCTCGGTGCTCCATAAGGAAGGCCCTTCTGAAGCCAACCTCCCCTTGTGAATCATAGAATCCCTATGAAGAAGCACACAGTGCAGCTTCCTGCCCTCCTCAAGCCAGAAGGAAGCAGTTCCTCAAGGGCTGAGGGGCAAAGCAGAGCTCCTTCCCTCCCCAGGAAGAGCTGAGGTTCCCTTGCAGCAATGGGTGACCCACGAGGGGAAACATTAGGACCCCCAGCCCCACTCCCACCCCCAGCTCCTCTCCCCCCCTTCCTTCCCTCTCCAGGAAGACCTGAGGCTCCCTTGCAGCAATGGGTGAAACACTGGGACCCCACAGCCCCATTCCCACCCCCAGCTCCTCTCCCCCCCTTCCTTCCCTATCCAGGAAGAGCTGAGGTTCCCTTGCAGCAATGGGTGACCCATGAGGGGAAACATTAGGACCCCACAGCCCCATTCCCACCCCAGTCTCTCCCTCCCCATATCTCAATGCAAAGACCCCACAGCCCCATTCCACCCCCAGCTCCTCTTTCCCTTCCCTCCTTCCCTATCCAGGAAGAGCTGAGGTTCCCTGCAGCAATGGGTGACCCACAAGGAGAAACACTGGGACCCCATAGCCCCATTCCCACCCCCCAGCTCCTCTCCTTCCCTCTCCAGGAAGACCTGAGGTTCCCTGCAGCAATGGGTGAAACACTGGGACCCACAGCCCCATTCCCACCCCAGCTCCTTCTCCTTCCCACTCCAGGATGAGGTTGAGCGTCCCGCAGCAATTGGGTGGACCCACAATTGAGAAACACTGGGACCCCCAGCCCCATTCCCACCCCCAGCTCCTCTTTCCCCCCCCCCCTTCCCTCTCTAGGAAGACCTGAGGCTCCCTTGCAGCAATGGGTGAAACACTGGGACCCCATAGCCCCATTCCACCCCAGACTCCTCTCCCTCCATTTCCTGTCCCTTAGCAGGGAAGAGCTGAGTTCCCCTGCGGCAATGGGTGACCCACAAGGAGGGCTGGGGGTCCCAATGTTTCTATTCCCACCCCCAGCTCCTCTCCCCCCCAGGAAGAGCTGAGGTTCCCTGCAGCAATGGGTGACCCACAAGGGGAAAACTGGGACCCCGCCCCATTCCACCCCTGCTCCTCTCCCCCTTCCTTCCCTATCCAGGAAGAACTGAGGTTCCCTTGCGCAATGCGGTGACCATGAGGGGAAAACATTAGGACCCCAACAGCCCCATTCCTACCCCCAGCTCCTCTTCCCCCTTCCTTCCCACTCTATGAAGAGCTGAGGTTCCCTGCAGCAATGGGTGACCACAAGGAGAAAAACACTGGGACCCCATGAGCCCCATTCCCACCCCCAGCTCTCTCCCCCCCCCCCTCCTTCCCTCTCCAGAAAAGAGCTGAGGTTCCCTGCCAGCAATGGGTGAAACACTGGGACCCCATATCCCCAATTCACCCCAGCTCCTCTCCCCCCCCCCCCATATTTCTCAATGCAAAGACCCCACAGCCCCATTCCACCCCAGCTCCTCTTTCCCCTCCCTCCTTCCCTATCAGGAAGCAGCGAGAGCTCCCTTTGAAGGCAATGGGTTGACACAAGGAGAAGAACACTGGACCCCAATCCCCAATCCCACCCCAGCTGCTCTCATCCCACCCATTATTTCTCAATGCAAAGACACTATCCCAATCCCACCCTCGGCTCCTCTCACCCCACCCCATATTCATGCAAAAGCCCGCCATATCCCATTCCCCACCCCAGCTCCTCTCATTCCCCCCCCATAATCTCAATGCAAAGACCCCACAGCCCATTCCCGACCCCAGCTCCTCTTCCCCCTTCCTTCCACTCCATGAAGAGCTGAGTTCCCTGCAGCAATGGGTGACCACAAGGAGAAACATTGGGACCCCATAGCCCCATTCACCCCCGGCTCCTCTCATGGCCCCACCCCATATCTCATGCAAAGACCCCACAGCCCCATCCCCACCCCCCACTCCTCTTTGCCCCTCCCTCCTTCACCTTCCAGAAGAGCTGAGCCTGCAGCAATGGTGCTGTATCCATGAGATAGGAGAGAGACTACAGCACTCTCACCCACCTCCTCTCATCCACCCATATCTCAATGCGCAATGGACCTCACAGCCACATTCCCACCCCCCAGCTCCTCGGTCTCCCCCCCCATATCTCAATGCAAAAGACCACAGCCCTTCCACCCCAGGCTCCTCTTTCCCCCTTTTCCTTCCCTTCCATAAGAAGAGGCTGAGGTTTCCTTGCACAGCAATGGGTGACCCACAGGAGAAACACTTGGTGACCCCCAGCCCCATTCCACCCCCAGTCTCTTTCCCCCACCCCCCTTCCTCACTCAGAAGAGCTTGAGAGATACCTTGCAGCAATGGGTGAAAACACTGGCGACCACCATAGCCCCATTCCCACCCCCAGCTCCTCCTCCCCCCCCCATATCTCAATGCAAAGACCCCACAGCCCCATTCCTACCCCCCAGCTCCTTTCCCTCCCTACTTCCCATACGCCAGAAGAGCTGAGGCTCCCTCTGAGCAATGGGTGAAAAACTGGCACCCCACAGCCCCATTCCACCCAGCTCCTCTCCCCCCCCCATATCTCATGGTGCCAAAGGCCCCAACAGCCCCATTCCCACCAGCTCCTTCTTTCCCCCTTCTTCCCACTTCCATGAAGAGCTGAGGTTCCCTGCAGCAATGGGTGACCCACAAGGAGAAACACTGGGACCCCATATCCCCAATCCCACCCCCAGCTCCTCTCATCCCACCCCATATCTCAATGCAAAGACCCCATATCCCCAATCCCACCCCCAGCTCCTCTCATCCCCCCCCATATCTCAATGCTCACCTCCGGTGATCCATACACTGCACCACTCTGCCGAACGTCCCTTCCCCTAAAGTGCTGAGAATCTCATCTGGGATGGGAAGGAAAAAAAGAAGAGAAAAAGGGGGTGAGAGAAGCGACCAGGACCTGAATGAGGCACGTACATGAGGCAGAGGAGAATGCATTGCAAAACCTAACCTGCACACAGCATGAGAGCTTCCGGAGCAGCGGAAGGCTGACACCGGCTGCACGAGGCAGCTGCCCTAAATTCCCTGGCTCTTCAAGTAAACAATACAAGATATAAACATAGCTTTAACCAAATAAACCCAAAACAAAAAACCAAAACCAAACCAAAAAGGGGGGAAGGAAAAGGAGAAAGGGTTTTTTCTCTCGAATAAAACAGCGGAAATCAAAATGGAACAGAAAAAATAAATAAATAAAATAAAAGATAAAAAGACAGATCTGCGACTGCGATGGGAGCTTAACTAGAGAGCTAAATTATGTTACGATTTGGCTGTACATCTTTCTTGTAGCCAGTCGCCGACGCGATAGATCAGATGCCCCTCGTCGTCGTCCTCCACACTCTTGGCCCTTCTGCTGCTCTGTCGACTCCTCTGCTGGCCCAGGCAGACACAGGGAATTCATCATTCACCATTCAATCAGATTTTCACACCAGCGCAGCAGCCAGAATTGGGTGGTTTGGAAATTCACATTGAGGAGGGGTTGCAGGAGGAGATTCCCAGCCAATTCATAAGGCACAGAGGAATATATAACGATAGGGATATTGCAAGGGAACACGTCAAGATAACAACACACTAAGCTCAGAAAAGAAAAAATAAAATAAAAAAATAAAATAAAAAATCAAAGAAAATCAAAGAAAACCAAACGAAAAAACCAGTTTTTGCTTTTCGGCGTGGCAAAAAAAAAATAAAATATGAAAGAAAATAAGAAAGAAAATCAAAGGAAAAAGAAAAACCTACAAACAGCCCCACCCCAACCAGCGTGAGAGCAATGGGGGCCGGCAGAGGGGCTGCTCTCGCTCCTATGGGGGCTCAGAGAGGAACAACGCTGCCATTGGGGTCCAATGGTGCCACGCGTGGCTCTGCTGCTCAGTGAGCACAGGGGGGGCATCACAACAGCCCCGTTAATCACTGAGGGATGGAGGCAGGAGATGGGACGTCCTGCCCTGCACGGACATCCCCGACCCCTTCCGACCTCCCCCCTTTTGCTCCCCTCCCACCCCCCCCCGGTGCTCAAAGATGGATTTGGAGACTTTAAGAAGCAATTCTTGGTATAAAGATCCATCTGAAAGCAGAATGGTTGGAGAGTAACGGCCTGGGGCAGACGTGGGGCTCCTTCCTACGCCCTCCTCCCTTAAAGAAGCTGATCCTGGAAAGGTTGATTTCCAAGAGAGAAGCAAAGGCCCAAAGGGGAACAGGGGCAGCCTGGGATGAGGCAGGTAGGAGGTTTTACACCACAGAAGAGATAAACTCCTGTTTCCAGCACTTGGGAGCAACCAGGCAGCAGCCTGAGGACCTGGATACAGCCCGTAACCCCCCAGCCCTGAACACATGGTGAGAATGGACCAGCCAACAGTGAGAGCTCCAGCACAGAGCAGAGAACACGGCTGGGCTCGGACAGAACCGGGAGCTGAACAGCAGAACAGACATCAAGAGAAAGACAGGGATGATGCTGAGAAGAGCCTGAGCTGCGCAGATCACAGGCTGCATCCCTTTATGTGCCATCCCCAATGCATTGGGATGCTCAAAAACAGCCTGCCAGGACATGGGGCTTAACTCAGAGATGGAGCTGCTGCCATAGGGTCCAAGTCAAGGACCAAGAGGGACCTGCTGCACACAGCCTGGGCTCTATAGGACCTGCTGCACACAGCCTATGGGCTCTATAGGACCTGCTGCACACAGCCTGGGCTCTATAGGACCTGCTGCCGCAGCCCTATGGGCTTTATAGGACCTTGCTGCCAGCGCCCGAGTGCCTACTGGCCTCATATAGGCCCTGCTGCACACAAGCCTATGGCTCGTATGGGACCTGCTGCCCACACGCTGGGCTCTATAGGGAACGCTGCTTGGCACACAAGCCTGATTGGTCTCTGATACGTGACGCTGCTGCATACGCAGCCTATGGGCGCCTCTATAGGATTGCTGCACGGCAGCCTAATGGCCTCCATAGGACCTGCCTGCCCGCAGCTCATATGGGCTCCATTAGGACCTGCTGCACCACAGCCTAGTAGGGCTCCATAGGACCCTGCTTGCATCACAGCTAATGGGCTTATGGGACCTTGCCTGCTACTCACAGACTGACTCTATAGGACTTGCTGCATCACACGCCTGGCGCTTATGGGAACCTGCGTGCTCACACAGCCGTACTGGGCTCTAACTAGGACCTTGCTGCACAGACAGCCTTATTGCTCTATAGGATCGCTGCACATCCGCCTAGTGGGGCTTCTATAGGACCTGCTGGCACACAGCCTATGGGCTTTATAAGGAGCCTGCTGCACGTACGCCAAAATTGGGCTCTATAGGACCTGACTGCACCACCGCCTAATGGCTCTATAGGACACTGCTGCACACAGCCTATGGGCTTAATAGGACGCACTGCTGCACACAGCCTAATGGGGTCCCTAGTAGGACCTGCTGCCACACCAGCACTAAGTGGGCTCTATCAGCGGAACCTGCATGCGACAACAGCCTATGGAATCTATAGGGACACCCTCACTGCCCTGGCATACTACAGCCTACGGGCCTCATAATAAGGACGCTGCCTGGTTGACACACAGCCTAATGGGCTCTATGGGACCCTGTCCTGCAGACACAGCCGTTATGTCGCTCTTCTCCATGGAGCCTGCTGCACACAGCCTAATGGGCCCTATGTGACCTGCTGCGACCACCAGCCTAGTGGCTTCTAATAGGACCTGCTGCACACAGCCTATGGGCTCTATAGGACCTGCTGCACACAGCCTATGGGCTCTATAGGACCTGCTGCACACAGCCTATGGTCTATTGGGAAGCCTCGCCATGCACACAGCCTAATGGGCGTC
Source organism: Coturnix japonica (assembly GCF_001577835.2). Taxonomy (NCBI): domain Eukaryota; kingdom Metazoa; phylum Chordata; class Aves; order Galliformes; family Phasianidae; genus Coturnix; species Coturnix japonica. The sequence goes on from NC_029540.1 coordinate 1,676,899, forward strand.
AGTTGTGATGTGCGGATCGCAAAGATTAACGCTGGGCACAAACCTCACACAGTGGCTCTTTAGCTGGGATTCCCAGCCCTTAATGAGCAGCAGCAAACAAAAGCAACGCTCTGAAGGGATAAAGGAGGCAGAGCTGGACTGCAGCACCACCCCTTGGGGCCATGCCAGCCCTGCCAGGCTCTCATAGCCTTGCACTGAGCTGACAGTGCAACCGAGACGCATCAGGACTGTAACCAAACCCTACACCAAACCTAACCACTCCTCCAACCGAATCCAAGAGCCAGTTTAGAAAGCAGAGAGTTTTTTACTTACCCCAACTCTCCACCTGCGAGAGAAAGGTTTTACAGGGGAGGCCCAACACGGCACGGATACTCACCGATGAGGAACGACTAAAGGACCGGCTGCGCCGCCGCCTCCGCCTGTGCTTACGCCGGCTGCTTTTGCAGCTCCGGTAGCTGCCGTCGCGGTCCCGGGATCGTCGGTAGTCGTAGGAATGCCGGTATTCGGGGTCGTAATAGGGCTCCCCTCGCTCACGGCTGTAGTCGTTGCGTCGGTAGCTGTCACAGTAACGGCGGTCGTAGGCCCTCCTGTCTGCTGAGTGGTCGTCGTAGCTGGGGAGGGGGGAGAAAAGAGGGGGGGGTCCATAGAAAGAATAAGAGGGAACTCAAGGGGAAGGGGAAGCAAAGGGGGGGGTCCATAGAAAGAATAAGAGGGAACTTGAGGGGAAGGGGAAGCAAAGGGGGGGGTCCATAGAAAGAATAAGAGGGAACTCAAGGGGAAGGGGAAGCAAAGGGGGGTGGGGTCCATAGAAAGAATAAGAGGGAATTCGAGGGGAAGGGGAAGCAAAGGGGTGGGAGGGGGAGGTCCATATAAAGAACAGGAGGGAACTCAAGGATGGTGGAGATTCAATCCATAGTTTAACAACAGCCCAGGTGTCCTTGAACACCTCCAGGGATGGAAGGGGCACACACAGCCTTATGGTGCCCTATGGGTTCTTAGGGTACCCCATGAGGTCCAAATAGCACCCCACAGGTCCTAATGGTGGTCTATGGGTTCCTATGGCACCCCACGGGGTCCAAATGGAACCCCACAGGTCCTCATGGTGCCCTATGGGGTCCCATGGCACGCCACAGGTCCTTATGGTGCCCTATGGGTTCCTATGGCACCCCATGGGGTCCAAATGGCACCCCATAGATCCTTATGGCTCCCCACAGGTCCTTATGGTGCCCTATGGGTTCCTATGGCACCCCACAGGTCCGTATGGTGCCCTGTGGGTTCCTATGGCACCCCAAGGGATCCAAATGGTGCCCTATGTGTTCCTATGGCACCCCACAGGTCTTTATGGTGCCCTATGGGTTCCTGTGGCACCCCATGGGGTCCAAATGGTGCCCTATGGATTCCTATGGCACCCCACAGGTCCTTATGGTGCCCTATGTGTTCCTATGGCACCCCATAGATCCTTATGGCTCCCCACAGGTCCTTATGGTGCCCTATGGGTTCCTATTTCACCCCACAGGTCCTTATGGTGCCCTATGGGTTCCTATGGCACCCCACAGGTCCTTATAGTGCCCTATGGGTTCCTATGGCACCCCATAGATCCTTATGGCTCCCCACAGGTCCTTATGGTGCCCTATGGGTTCCTA
>NC_029540.1:1679246-1689269 GCF_001577835.2 Coturnix japonica
CCCACAGGTCCTTATAGTGCCCTATGGGTTCCTATGGCACCCCATAGATCCTTATGGCTCCCCACAGGTCCTTATGGTGCCCTATGGGTTCCTATATCACCCCACAGGTCCTTATGGTGCCCTATGTGTTCCTATATCACCCCACAGGTCCCATCCCTGCGCGGCCGCCCCTATAACCACCCACCTCCTGGATCGGACGTGGTAGCTGCCCTCCCTGCGGTGCCTTCGGTCCCTTTCGCTGCTGCTGGACCTCGACCGCCGCCTCTTGTGTTTGCGGCTCCTGTAACGTTCATGGAAGCTGCCCCGGCTGCTGCGCTCCGACGAGCGGAACCTTCTGGAGTGAGGCATCTGCAGAGAGAAAACAGCCTTAGGATCAGGGCTGGGTGAGGGGGAGAGAGGCAGAGCAAAGAGCTGGGAGGGCTCAAACAGCCAGGACACCCCATAGCTTCATATGTGAGATGCTGTGAGCGCCCACTGCTTTGTGTTTCCCTCTGCATCTCTTATACATGGACTCAGTTATTACAGTTAAACAGCTCTGCTTCCCTGCCCCACAACCAGCGGCTCCCCTCCCTACAAGAACAAAGATCCCTATGGGATCCGAGGGGCACAAACACCCGTTGGGTGCATAGAGATGTTCATGAAGCCTTACATAGCTCAGCCCATAGGGCAGCACTGCACAGCCCATAGGGCAGCCCTATACACGGCCCCATAGGGCAGCCTTACAAAGCCCATAAGGCAGCCTATACACTGCCCCATAGGGCAGCCCTGCATTGCACAGCCCATAGGGCAGCCCATACACGGAGCCCTACAGAGCAGCCCATACATGGCCCCATAGGGCAGCCCATACACGGAGCCCTACAGGGCAGCCCATACACGGAGCCCCATAGGGGCAGCCCTATACGCGGAGCCCCATAGGGGCAGCCCTATACGCGGAGCCCCATAGGGGCAGCCCTATACGCGGAGCCCCATAGGGGCAGCCCCCCCCCCCTCCCCCGGTTCCGACGTTCCCAACGCGTTTTTATCCCTTCCCGACGATCGGAGCCCGTCGCCGTCCGGTCACCGGAGCGTCCTTGAGTTCATAGGCCTTAATTAAAGACCGTCCGAACCGTCACCGGGGCCGTTCCGAACCTCCGGAACCGGTTTGGGGACGGCAGCGTGGAGCCGTCGGGTGGGGCCCAGCACCGGACGCGGTCTCGAAGTGTCATGGAGTGGGACTGGGCCATGAAGCGAAGGCTGGACCGGACCGAACCGGGACCGAACCGGGACCGAGACCGAACCGAACCGGGACCAAACCGGGCCGGAACCGGGACCGAGACCGAACCGGGACCAAACCGGGACAGAACCGGAGCCGGACTGAACCGGGCCTGGGCCTGGACCGAACCGAACCGAGACCGAACCGGGCCGGAACCGCCGCTCTGCCCCGCGGCCTACCTCGGTCCCGCGGCCTAAACGGAACCGCGGCCCAGCCCGGCCCGTGATCCCCGCCGCCCAACCCCGCCCCGATCCTCACCGTCCTCGCAGCCAGCCCGGTCCGCTTGTCCCACAGGAAGTCCGTGATGGCGGCCGTGGGTTCCCGGGGATCCCGGGCCCCGTTCCGGCTCTTCAAGCTCCGCCGTTCGCCGCCGCCGCCGCCGCCCGTCGATCCGGGTCCTAGCAGGCCGCACGCACGCACGCACGTACGTACGTACGCGTGACGTCACGCAGTGGGCGGGGCCGTGGGTACGTACGTACGCGACGCCCCGCCCACATCCCGGCCCACGGCCCCGCCCCGCCCGCCGCCGGTTCGGAACCGAGGACGCGGCGATAGAACGCAGCCGGTTACCGAACCACCGGGTACCGGGCATGTACGACGTGACGGCGAGCAGGGCGGCTGGGAAAGGACCTTTGAAGGAAACGTGAAGCTCGGCGGAAGGATGGACCCGGTACCGGGCCGGAGTACCGAGCACCGGGAGAAGCCGGCGGTGATGGATGGGGAGGCGGCGGGGCGAGGCGGAACGGGGACGGCAATAGGGGCTCAAGATGAGGCCTCTCCGGTGGAGCAGATTGTGGCGGAGGGAGAAACGGCGGCAGGAACGGGAACCGGAACCGTAACGGGAACGGGAACGGGAACCGGAACGGGAACGGGAACCGGAACGGGAACGGGAACGGGCACGTTCGTTCAACGGCAGTTCGGGGCCATGCTCCAGCCGGGGGTCAACAAATTCTCCTTGAGGATGTTTGGCAGCCAGAAGGCCGTGGAGATCGAACGGCAACGGGTGAAATCGGCCGGTTCGTGGATCATCCACCCGTACAGCGACTTCAGGTGGGACCCGGGATCCGTTCCCCCCCCCCCGGTACCGCCGTGTCCCGATCCCGGTTCCCGTTACCGCCGCCGCTGTCCATGGTGCTGAAGGCGGTAACGCTGTCCATGGTGCTGAATGTGCTGTTGCTCCGCCTCACCGGGGCAACAAGTGCCGGGTCTCCATCCGCTCTACCCCATCCCCACACCGGTACCGGCAATGTTACCGGCCCGGTCCGGTGCCCTGACACCTGTAGAGGCCCGGGGTCCGGTTCCCAACGGCACGGATGGGCTGCGAGGCCTCCCGGCCCCATTTAACGGCCCTAAAGTTGACGATCCCTAAAGCTGAAGGTGACCCGGAGCTCGGAGGGCGGCCGCCGGGATTACACCGCGGTTGATCACATTACCGGGAGAAACGGGGCCGTGCGGACCGAGCCGTGTCCGTTATGACACCGGGCGAAGGACGGGATCTGCCCTAAAGAAGCTTAAGCCGAAATCTGAGTCAGGAGCTCCCGGCAGAGGCGGGGGGGGGACATGCGATTTCTTCCCCCCCCCCCAGCGATCCACCCATGGACCCCAAGGGACCCCCAGCCCCTTTAATGGGGGGCTTTAATGGGGGGGGGGGGGGCAGCAGGGATCCCCGTGATGCTGCGACTTCTCCTCCCCCCCCCGTCCCCGCCCCAATGCAAAGGATGCGGGATCCCCACAGTCCTTAACACTGGCATCCCTTTGGGGTCCTTTTAGCCATAGAACATCGGCACAATCCAGGCTCAGACTTCAGGCTGCTCGGGGTCTCTGCAGACCCCCCCCCATCCAATTCGAGTCCCTGTTCTACCCCCCCCACCTCTCGTGCCCTCCTACCACCACCAGCCGGGCTCCATCTAAACCCCTCTAAGCCCCGAGCTCTCATTTTTATGGCTCCAACTTTGATCCCCCACAGGTTTTACTGGGACCTCATCATGCTGCTGCTGATGGTGGGCAACCTGATCATCATCCCCGTGGGCATCACCTTCTTCAAGGATGAAAACACTACCCCCTGGATCGTCTTCAACGTGGTTTCGGACACTTTCTTCTTGGCCGACCTCGTCCTCAACTTCAGAACCGGCATCGTGGTGGAGGATAACACCGAGATCATCCTGGATCCCCGCACCATCAAGATGAAGTACCTGAAGAGTTGGTTCGTGGTGGATTTTATCTCCTCCATCCCAGTCGATTACATCTTCCTCGTCGTCGATCTGGAGACTCAGGTGGACTCTGATGTCTATAAAACAGCCCGTGCTCTTCGCATCGTCCGCTTCACTAAGATCCTCAGCCTGCTGCGCCTGCTGCGGCTCTCACGTCTCATCCGCTATATCCACCAATGGGAGGAGGTGGGAACCTCCATCCACCCATCCAGGGGGGGGGTCTCAGACTCTTCTTTAGGGTCCTGGTGTGGCTTAGGGGATCCCTGGGGTGTAGAGGGGGATGGAGGCATCACCTCTCCTTCCCCCTCCCCAGATCTTCCATAGGAACCCCCATCCACCCACCCGGGTGGGGGGGTCTCAGACCCTTCTATAGGGTCCTGCTGTGGCTGGTTATGGGGTGCAGAGGGGGATGGAGGCATCACCTCTCCTTCCCCCTCCCCAGATCTTCCATAGGAACCCCCATCCACCCACCCGGGTGGTGGGGGTCTTCAGACCCTTCTATAGGGTCCCTGCTGTGGGCTGGTTATGGGGTGTAGCAGGGGGTGGGGCATCACCTCTCCTTCCCCCTCCCAGAATCTTCCAATAGGAACCCCCATTCCACTCCACCTTGGGTGGGGTGGTCCTCAGACCCTCCTATCAGGGTCCTGCTGTGGCTGGTTATGGGGGTATAGAGGGGGATGGAGGCATCACCAGTCTCGTCCCTCCGCCAGATCTTCCTTAATGGAACCCCCATTCCACACACCCAGGGGCGGGTCTCAGACCCTTCATAGGGTCCTGCTGTGGCTGGTTATGCGGTGCAGAGGGGGATGGCAACAGGCATCACACGTCTCCTCCAACAAAACACAGACTTCAAATCCCAAACAACAATCTATCCATACGGAACCCTAAACAATCCCAACCACACCACCGAGGAGAGGGGAGGTCTCGGACCCATTTCTTTAGGGTCCTGGTGTGGCTTAGGGGACGTCCCTGGGGGTGCAGAGGGGGATGGAGGCATCACCTCTCCTTCCCCTGCCAGATCTTCCATAGATCTTCCATAGATCTTCCTTAGGAACCCCCATCCACCCACCCGGGTGGGGGGGTCTCAGACCCTTCTTTGGGGTCCTGCTGTGGCTGGTTATGGGGTATAGAGGGGGATGGAGGCATCACCTCTCCTTCCCCTTCCCCAGATCTTCCATATGACGTACGACCTGGCCAGCGCCGTGGTGAGGATCTTCAACCTCATTGGCATGATGCTGCTGTTGTGCCATTGGGATGGATGCCTGCAGTTCCTGGTGCCGATGCTGCAGGATTTCCCTGAGGATTGCTGGGTTTCCATTAACCACATGGTGGTGAGTCCCCAATGCATCCCAAGGGCTGGAGCTGCCCGGACCCCCATGGCAGCAATGGGGCCATTCCTTCATTCCCATTCCTTGGCTGATGCTGGAGTTGGAGCAAAGGAATTCCATGTCTGAGAACTCCCCAGATCCTGTTCTAAAGTCCTTCCAAGTGCAGAGCTGCACCCTTGGGTCCTGGTTGCATCATAGGATTTTGTTGCCATGGGTGCTTGGGGGGTCCTGGCTCTGAGGAGGGGCACTGGGGGGCTGGGGGGGTCTCAGCTCCTTCCATCTGCTGCCTCTCCTTGCAGAACGACTCGTGGGGGAAGCAATACTCTCATGCCCTCTTCAAGTCCATGAGCCACATGCTGTGCATTGGCTACGGCCAGCAGGCGCCCGAGGGCATGTCAGATGTGTGGCTCACTATGCTGAGCATGATTGTCGGTGCCACCTGCTATGCCATGTTCATCGGCCACGCCACAGCCCTAATCCAGTCTCTGGACTCCTCCCGGCGTCAGTACCAGGAGAAGGTCAGCAGGGGGGTGAGGGGGGTGTGGGGCTGTGCCCCCCATCACTGGGGGGTTTGCTTTGTCTCAGTGGGGGTCAAGTCCCCATCGTGCAGGTTGGGGTGCGCTTGGTGGTAGGATGGGCTTCCAGTTGGGTTGGGTTGATCCAGTTGGGTTGGGTTGACTCAGTTGGGTTGAGTTAATCCAGTTGGGTTGGGTTGATCCAGTTGGGTTGGGTTGATCCAGTTGGGTTGGGTTGACTCAGTTGGGTTGGGTTAATCCAGTTGGGTTGGGTTGACGCAGTTGGGTTGGGTTAATCCCCTTGGGTTGGGTTGACTCAGTTGGGTTGGGTTGATCCAGTTGGGTTGGGTTGATCTAGTTGGGTTGTGTTGATCCAGTTGGGTTGGGTTGACTCAGTTGGGTTGAGTTGATCTCAGTGGGTGGGTTGATCAGTTGGTTTGGGTTGAACGCAGTTGGGTTGATTTAAGTCGCAGTGGGTTGGGCTAATCTCAGTTGGGTTGGTGATTAGTTGGTAGGGTTGACCAGTGGGTTGCGTTGACTCTTTGGGTTGATTTAATCCATTGTGGTTGGGCTAAATCCAGTTGGGTTGGTTGATCCAGTTGGTTGGGTTGATCCAGTTTGGGTTCGGGTTACCAGTTGGTTTGGTGTTGACTCAGTTGGGTTGGGTTTGATCCAGTTGGGTTGGGATGGATCCAGTTGGGTTGGTTGATCAAGTTGGGTTGGGTTGATCTACGTTTGGGTTGGTTGACCAAGTTTGGTTGGGTTGACTCAGTTCGGGTTGAGTTAATCCAGTTTGGGTTTGGTTGATCCAGTGGTTGGGTTGAATCCAGTTGGGGCGTTGTACTCTCAGTTGGGTGGGTTTGAGGTTGATCGAGATCAGTTGGGTTGAGTTGATCGCAGTTTGGTGGTGTTGGGTTGGTTCTGATTCCAGTTTTGGTGGTTGAATCCAGTTGGGTTGCGTTGACTCAGTTGGGTTGGGTTGATACCAGTTGGGTTTGAGTGATCCCGAGTTGGGTTGGGTGGACGCAGTTGGGTTGGGTTAAGTCCAGTTGGGTTTGGGTTAATCCAGTTGGTTGAAAGTTGATCCAGTTGGGTTGGGTTTGATCCAGTTGGGTTTGGGGTTGACCGCAGTTGGTGGGTTAAATCCAGTTGGGTTGGGGTTTGATGTAGTGTGGGTTGGGTTGACGCAGTTGGGTTGGGTTTTGATCCAGTTTGGGTTGGGTTGACTGCCAGTTGGGTTGGGTTGACGCAGTTTGGGTTGAGTTGATCCAGTTGGGTTTGGTTGATCTAGTTGGGTTGGGTTTGTACTCAGTTGGGTTGATTTAAATCCAGTGGGTTGGGGCTAATCCAAGTTGGGTTGGGTTGATCTAGTTGGGTTGTGGTTGACCCAAGTTGGGTTGGTGACTCAGTTGGGTTGAGTTATCCAGTTTGGGTTGGTTGATCCAGTTGGGTGGTTGGACTCAGTTGGGTGGGTAGACCCAGGTGATTGGGCTTGATCCAGTTGGTTGACCCAGTTGGGTTTGAGTTGATCAGTTGGGTTTGAGTGATCCCAGTTGGGTTGGGTTGATTTCAGTTGGGTTGACCCATTGGTGGTGCTGAGTTCACCCCAGCGTTGTATGTCTCCCATCCTGCCTCCATCCTGGGGTCTGAGTGGACCCTGGGGTGTCCATTGGGGTGGGCATCTCCTGACCCCCATCAGTCAACCCTCATCCCATCACATCCCAACGTGTCTCCGTGCTGTCCCCGCAGTACAAGCAGGTGGAGCAGTACATGTCCTTCCACAAGCTGCCTGCAGACATGCGACAGCGCATCCATGATTACTACGAGCACCGCTACCAGGGCAAGATGTTTGATGAGGAAAGCATCCTGGGGGAGCTCAGTGAGCCGCTCAAAGAGGTGCGGGGTCAGAAATGGGGGGAGGGAGGGTGGGAGGGCTGTGCCATCAATGCTGGGTTGGCCATGGGGGTGGAGGATGGAGGGCTGTGCTATCACATGCTGGGTTGGCCATGGGGATGGAGGGATGAGGCTGTGCCATCAATGCTGGGTTGGCCATGGGGGATGGAGGGATGGAGGGCTGTGCTATCAGTACTGGGTCGGCCATGGGGGATGGAGGGATGAGGGCTGTGCTATCAATGTTGGGTTGGCCATGGGGGATGGAGGGATGGAGGGCTGTGCTATCATGCTGGGTCGGCCATGGGGGATGAGAGGATGGAGGGCTGTGCTATCAATGGCTGGTCGGCCATTGGATTGAGGATGGAGGGCTGTGCTATCAATGCTGGGTTGGCCATGGGGGATGGAGGGATGGAGGGCTGTGCTATCAATGCTGGGTTGGCCATGGGAGATGGAGGGATGGAGGGCTGTGCTATCAGTACTGGGTCGGCCATGGGGGTGGGAGGGATGGAGGGCTGTGCTATCAATGCTGGGTTGGCCATGGGGGAGGGAGGGATGGAGGGCTGTGCTATCAGTACTGGGTCAGCCATGGGGGGGTGCTGGGCTGGGCTGTGTCCCCTCTTGACCTGTGTCCCCTTCTGAGCTGCTCCTCACCCTGCAGGAGATCATTAACTTCAACTGCCGCAACCTGGTGGCCAACATGCCTCTATTTGCCAACGCCGACCCCAACTTTGTGACCGCCATGTTAACCAAGCTACGTTTCGAGGTCTTCCAACCCGGGGATTTCATCATCCGCGAAGGCACCGTGGGCAAAAAGATGTATTTCATCCAGCACGGGGTGGTCAGCATCCTCACCAAGGGCAACAAGGAGATGAAGCTGTCTGATGGCTCCTACTTTGGGGGTGAGGGGATGTGGGGGCAGAGGGAAGGGGGAGGTATTATGGACCCCATGGATGGGGCTGCTCCTGCTCTGAGCAGTGCATGGGGAACAGAGGGGGGTGAGGAGGGGGCTGCTGGGGCGGTGCTGAGCCCCACATCCCCATTAACCCCCATCTCTCTATGCAGAGATCTGCCTGCTGACTCGTGGCCGGCGCACGGCCAGCGTGCGAGCGGACACCTACTGCCGCCTCTACTCCCTCTCAGTGGACAACTTCAATGAGGTGCTGGAGGAATACCCCATGATGAGGAGAGCCTTCGAGACCGTGGCCATTGACCGCCTTGATCGCATCGGTGAGGAGATGAGGAGGGGGGCACAGGGCTGGAGCCCACCGTAGGGATGTGCTTTGCTGTTGGGTTGGATCTGGGCGGTGCCGATGGGCCGGGCTGGTTCTCCTGCCCTCCCCATTCACGTTTGTGCTGGTTGGTACCATCCCGCTGCCCGTCCTCATCCCCCTGCTGAGGACAAATGGGACCACAGCCCCAAAATGCAGCTGGGACCCTTTGGGATCGGGGCTTTGCTCCTCCGTGCTGAAGCCAGGACCCCCCCAAAGCCTCGACCCCTAAACCCATTGAAGACTCATAGTCCCTCCCCTCTACCACCCCCTCCATTGGCAGCTCTCTGTGCTCACTGACCCCTCTCACCCAGGCAAGAAGAACTCCATCCTGCTCCGCAAACGCGCCGAGCACAGCGCGGGGCCCATCAACACCGAGATGATCCAGCAGATCGTGAAGCACGACCAGGACGTGGCCCACAACATCCAGGAGCTGCAGCAGATGACGCTGGGCCGGGAATTGAGCGGAAAACCGGTGATTTGGGAGCCTTTGGTTCACGCTCCGTTGCAGACGGCGGCAGCCACAACCAACGTGGCCATCGCGCTGACGCACCAGCACAGCCTGCAGGCTCACATCTTCCTGCCCCCCTCCTCCATCTCCAGCCCCCTGTCCCCCGATACTGCCCTGCTGACCAAACCTGTCCGTCGCTCCCAGCCCAGCCTGGGGGGCTCCCGTCCTTCCTCCGTCAGCTCCCCCTCAGGGGCTCCATCCCACCTGCAGACCCCAGCCGCCGCTTCGCCGTCTTCTCCCATGCTCCAGTCCCAGGTGCCCGTGGAAAGCGGAGCCCAGCGGCCGAGCCTCGGGGCTCAGGGTCCCCCAAGAGTGGGGCAGAAGGGGGAGATAACGACCAAGCAGCCCCCGGTAGCGGCGGTGGGACCCCAACCCCAGCTCTCCAAGTCCCGTGGCGCTTCGGTATCCACCTCCCTGCTGCAACAGGCGGCGGGTGCCCCGTCCCCCAGCTCGGAGCCGCCGGTGGGGAGGACTCTCCATTACAGTCTATCCAGAGCCACCGGCTCCCACATCTCGCTCCTGATGCAGCCTCAGCAGTTGGTGAAGCACCGGAGCATCCACGGGCTGCCCGTGGGGCGGCTCACGCAGGACGTCCGCCTCCTGTCGGCTTCTCAACCCTCCCTACCCAACAAAGTGGCCCAACAAGCGGACGGCAGCGGCTCTTTGCAGCAGGGCAGGAAATCAGCGGGGAACCTGGCCCGTAGATCCTCCCCATCGGTCTCCGGACTCATCTCTAAACCGGCTCCGGGGGTCCCACACCCGCAGCCTTCGGGACCCCCGACCCAACCGAACCGTCCCGCAGCTCCCAGCCCGCAGTCCCCGGTGTCGGCTCCCCGCCCGGTGGCGGCTCCTTCCCGTAAGGGCTCCGTGGCCTTCAGCCCCGACGTGGAAACGGGGAAACCCAAACTGCCGTCCAACATGTGAACCCACGGCTGCGTCCGTAGGAACGGAGAGCCCGGCCGAGACCCGGAGGGGGCGGCGAGGTGAACGGGGCGGGGGGGGGCTCAGGGGCAGCGGTGGGTTTGGGGCTCTGAGGATGGGGGGGG
>NC_029540.1:1689279-1694012 GCF_001577835.2 Coturnix japonica
GGGGTCTCCTTTGGGACCCTCGAGGTTCGCCCTCCTGCAGGCGCAGCCCTCACCCCAAACCCTTCCCTGTTTCCCAGCTGCCCGCAGTTCAGAACCGGGACCCTCGTTGTGTCCCCCTGCACCCGGTGATACCGGATCCGGCCCCATTGAGCTGCCCGGTGCTTCGTCCGGGAGGGGCTGAGGGCAGGGGGGGGTCGGAACCCACCGGCCGGGGGGGCAAGGAGCAGCGCCTGGGGCCAGGCAGGGCCAGGAAGGGCCGGGACCCCCCGGGACCCCCCCCCACCTCGCGAATACACCGGGACTGAATGAAGCCCGCAGTCCCGGAGCAGCGCAGCGCCGAACCGGGGGTGGGCGGCTCCCCCCGGTGCCGCTCCTCCGTTCTTTGGGGCCGGGGATGCAACGGGACGAACCGAACCCCAAACCCGAACCGCCCCCCCCCGAGCCAACAGCGTGTGAGTGTGACCCGTGGTTCCGCCGAGCTGCTCAGCTCCGCTTCGTCGTCGCTTTGGGTTCCGCCGTGTTTAACAGCCCCGGTTACAGTGTGTGTGTCCCCCCCCCGGACCCCCCCACCCCGCGTTGCTTTCCGCTGCAGGATCCGCGGCTTTTAATGCGCTCCGGGGTTCGGCTGCCGTTCATCGGCCCCATTCAGCGGGTGGGGGTCGCGTTTATCCTCCTCCAAAGCGAAACCCTCCCGTTCCCCCCCCCCCACCCCGGTCCGGTTCGGGAGCCGGTCGGAGGGGGCGTCCAACACTGCCTTTTTTTCACGGACTTACCCCCCCTCCCCAAATCCCATCCGACCCCCCCCCATCCCAGCGGCAGCCCCTCGGGTAGGGGTCTGCGCTGTGATAGAGCGGGGGCCTCGTAGGGTTCCCCCCCCTCAGCGCTGCTCAGGACGGCACCGAACGCGACCACCGCCCCGCAGTGCGGCCAAAGGACATGGGGGGGGGACAGCGACCCTATGGGGTTGTATGGAGTAAAGGGGGGGGGAAAGGGGGACGGCGACCCTATGGGGGTGTTTGGAGTATAAGGGGGGGGAAGGCGGACCGCGACCCTATGGGGGTGTTTGGAGTATAAGGGGGGGGGAAAGGGGGACAGAGGAGACCAGAAGGAGCAAACCACTTTCATTGGGCCTGCCGGGGATTAATGTGTTTAATCTGAAATTCATCCATTTCCCCCCCCTTCTGCCCTGTTATTAACCCGAGGGGCGGGGGCCGGAGAGGTGGGGGTAGGGCGAAGGGGATTGCGTGAAGTAGGAAAAGGGGCGAGGACGAAACAATGGAATTTGGGGGTGGGATAAAGAAAGGGAGGGGGCAATGGAGGGGATAGAGCTCCATCGGACGTTGAGGGGGATGGAAGGTATAGGTGAGGGGGGGGTTGGAAGTGGAAGGGGATGGGGAGGGGGGGATGGAGGGGGCAGATGATGTGGGGGATGGAGAAAAAAAGAACCAAAGCGGGGGGGTTGAAGGGCAATGGGGGGGGCCGAATGGAGGGGGGGGAAAAGAAGGGGAATAGGGGGAGGATGGGGGGGGGGAGATGGAGGGGAAAGGGCTCAGCAAGTGGGGCAAGGAAGGGGGGGGGAAAAAGGGGGACTAGGTCCGCGAGGCGGAAAAGGGCCACCATGGAAGGGGGCGGCTGGCAGGTGGGAGTGTAACCCCAATAGACTTCAGGTGGGTGAAACCGGAGAGGGGGGGTTGAAGTGGGGAGGGGGGACTCGCGGAACAGGCGGCGGCCGAGGAGTGCTTAGTAGGCACGGGGTGCGGACACCACATTGGGCGGGTGATCATATCTAGGCACCAACTAAGCATCGAGGCCACACTCCGGGGGACTGGATCAAGGCACAAGAGCGAGGTGCTGAGGGGGGAGATCTTGAGACGATCACAACGGGGAGGGATGGGCGTTAACCGCTGGTGGGGGTCTGGCATCACCCGACGGGGGGATCGAAGGCCCCCACCCGCGCGAGGGGCTGGATCGTCAAGCCCCCCGACGAAGCGCGCACACAACGCGCAAACATAAATCTGGCGCGCCCAAACGCGCGCCCGGGGCACAAGGACAGATTACCAGACTTAATTCCTGGAGCCCGGGCCGCACCTTCGGCGCAAGGCGATACGAAGGGGGGGCTACGGAGGGTGGGGAATGAAAAGCCGCGGGGTGCGACCAGGGGAGGGAATGGGGCGAAGGCGTTATGCCGAGCCGGGGGGGGGGGTGGGGAATTGGGGTAACGCCCCGACCAGTCCCCCCCCCGAGGGGAGGGGCCATGGGCGCGGGACCACCCGGGATGGCCAAGCGCACGAAGGCGAATCCGGCGATGGGGTGAGGCAATCGGACGGATGGCCGGAATCGACTGGGGCTGGGCATGGGGTGGGATGGGGTCGCGGATTCAGATGGGATGGGATGGGAAGTGGGATGCGGACTGGGATGGGATGGGATGGGAATGGGAATGGGGACTCGCCGGTGGATTGCGTATGGATCGCCGGGAGAGTGGAGGGATGGATGTGGAATGGGATGGGGTGGGAATTGGATAGAAGTGCGTGGGATGGATGGGATGGATCATCGGATGGGAATGTGGGGTGGGATGGGGATGGGGGTGGGAATTGGATGGGATGAGGTTGGATGGGGATGGGATGGGGATGGGATGGGAATGGTGAGAGATTTAGCGATGAAGAGGATTGGGGAGGATGGGATGGGATGGGATGGGATGGGATGGGAAGGGATGGAAAGAGCGGCTTTGGCGCCCGTCCCCGCCCCCCCAAACCGGCCGCGCCCGTACCCGCTCCCCCCGGCCGAGCCCCTCGCTAATCACAATTCGCTCCTCCACTCCACCATCACCAAGACTCAGCTCCTCGCACTCCTCCTCTCCTCTTTCCTATTGGCTCAGCTTCCTTGGGCCCATCCTCATACGATCGAGCTGTCCAACTCAGAGTAATGACACCATGTGCTTCCCTACGGCACCCCCGCGCGCACTCGCTCTACGCGCGGCGGGCCACGCTGGGAAATTGTGGTCCTGGAAAGGGGGGCGTTTTTTTCTCTCATGGCGGCGATTCGGTTGGTGAACTAGATACGATTCTCACAGAGTGCACCGCGCTGTACGGGCGGGTGAGAACGGGAAGGTCGAGGTGGGAATAAAGCGTGCGCATCGAGTACGGAACCCGGAAGCGGGACTCGGAATCCGGGATCATTCTATGTAGTCGGAGGATCTGGAAATGGGCGAACGCGGCCCAGAAAGGAACGGCTAGGATTTGTGGGGTTCTTCACCGACAGGTTGTTGAGGGATCTGACCGAGGAGGAGATACGGGAGCCGGGGACGTGGGAGAGATGCACACAACACACTGGGAAGGCCCGGGCCGCTCGGAGACCACCAGGTTGAGAGAACTATTTATCGCGGATTCATTTTCTGGGGACATATTGGGGGTCACGCTATCTTCCCCTGGGGTCAAATAGTATTGGGATAATGGGTATTGGAAAAATCAGTAGGTTTACTGAGTACCAGTGGGAAATTGGTGGGTATTGGGACCGCGGGGGTAATTGGGGTCAATAATTGGGCGTCAATAGGTATCTTGGGTGTCAATAGGTATTGGGTCGATAAGGCTTATTGGGGTCAATAGGTGTTGGGCATCGATACTTATTTGGGGTTCAATGGGTTTGGGGTCAATATTGGGATCAATGGTTTGGGGTCCGATGAGGGTTGGGGTCGATAGGCGGGGTGTTCGGGGGTCGATAGGCTTGGTTGTGGATCAATAGGTGTTGGGGGGTTCAATAGGGTAGTTGGTTTGGGGTCAATAGGTGTGTTGGGGAATTCAATAGAGGTTTTGGGGTCAATAGGTGTTGGGTCATGTAGGTGTTGGGATGATAGGTGTTGGGAATCGATAGGGTAATTCGGAGGTCAATAGTATTCGGGATCAAAATAGGTACTTGGGGTTCAATAGGATATTGGGATCGAATAGCGCTGTTGGGTCGATAGGTGTTTGGGGCGACTATAGGTGTTTGGGGTCAATAGGTATTGGGGTCGATAAGGTAATCTGGGTCGATAGGTATTGGGGTCGATAGGTATTGTGGGGTCAACTAGGTATTGGGGATCAATAGGTAATTGGGATCACTGGGATATTGCGGGGTATCAATGGGTATGTAGGGATCAATGTCGGGTAATTGGATCAATTAGTGTTTTGGGGTCAATATAAGTACTGCGGGGATCAATAGGTACTGGGGGATCAATGGGTATTGGGATCAAAATGGGTATTGGGATGGATAGGTAATTGGGGTCGATAGGTATTGGGGTCGATAGGTTAGAATTGGGAATCTCATAGGTGTTGGGATCCGATAGGTATTGGTCCATTAGTTGGGGTCAATAGGGTATTGGATCAATTAGGTATTTGGGATCAATAGGTATTGGGACCCGGGGATTAATTGGGATCAATAGGGTATTGGGGATCAATAGGTATTGGGGTCAATAAGGATGTTAGGGGTCAGTAGGTGTTGGGGTCCGTAGTGTTGGGGTCGATGAGGTGTTGGGGTCGATATAAGGGTTGAGGTTGTTGGGGTCGATAGGTGTTGGGGTCGATAGGTATTGGGATCAATAGGTATTGGGATCAATAGGTATTGGGACCGGGGATTATTGGGATCAATAGGTATTGGGATCAATAGGTATTGGGGTCGAGTAGTATTGGAGGGGGGGGTCGATAGGTATTGGATCGATAGTATTTGGGATCGATAGGTATTGGTCCATAGATATTGGGATC
>NC_029540.1:2005284-2046596 GCF_001577835.2 Coturnix japonica
GGTGCTGATGGGGGCGCATTTACCCGTGGATCGGGAGGGGATTTGGGGATGGGGGGGGGGGGGCTCACAGAACACGCAGACACCCTCCCCCCCCCATATCCCCCCCGGCGGGGCCGAATGGTCTCTCCCTGCGCTCTATTTAAGCGCGCGCGTGCCGCACCGCCGCCAGTTCCGCGAGCAGCGCCCGGTGCGGGTGGTGCACTGAGCGTTCAAGCTTCGGAGTCGGTGCGGGATTAAACCCCCCCCCCTTTCCCTTTACCCCCCCATCTCCCATTATACCCCCCCTCCCCCATTAACCCCCCCCAACCATGCCGCCCACCGCCCCCATTGTCGGCTCGTGCCTGCGCTCATGCCTCGCGGGGCTGCAGAAGGGAATCTGGTCCGAGATGGTGAGTGGGTATTGGGGTGGGGGGGGGGGGGAGATGATGGGAGGGGGGTGATGGAGGCTTTATAATGTGGGGGGGGATGGAGGGGGATAACCGGAACCGCTCATGGGGAGGGGGTTATGGGGAGGGGGGCTTCTCTGTTGTGTCCCCATTGCTGTCTCTGGGCTGCTGGGAGTGGCTGTCAGCAGCAGCATCACTGTAGGAGGGGGGGAGGTTAAAGGGGAGGGGGGTTAAAGGGGAGGGGGAGTTAAAGGGGAGGAGGGGGCTCTGTGGCTCTGTTCCCATTGCTTGAGACCCCAAATGGGGCACAACCTCATCCTGGTGATGATGGGGTGATGATTGAGCCCTATGGGGCTGAGCTCCCATTCAGTCCCTGTGCTGGGGGGGGGGTGTCACCTGCAGTATTGCCATGGGGAGGGGGGGGGAGGGGAAGCTGGGGGGGCTCGTGGCTCCATTCCCATCCCATGAGATGCCAAACCACGATTACATGGGGCCATTGGAAGCCTCATGGTGGTGATGCAGTGGGGCTGAATGGGAGCTGAGATCCCCCACAGTTTGAGCTTTGGGGCTGATGACACTGCAGGATTTCTCTCTCTAGGTTCCCCCATTGCCCAACACAGACATAACAACCCCCAATCCAGCCGACACACACAGGATCCATCTTGGTGCTCCTTTATGGATCTCCCATTGGGGCTGCTCTGTGCATCTCTGCCCTCCAGGGCTGGGGTTGAGCTGAGAGCTGAGCTCTCTCTCCCCCGCAGTCATTCCACTGTGCCCGGAGCTGTGTGAGCCTTTGTTTGCACAACGCCCAGCCTTCACCCATGGGAGATGCTCTGTGCCAACACCAGCCTTGGGGTTTTTCCACCCTAAGGGGAGCGTGGAGCTTCACTGTGGCTGTTTGGTGCCCCATTGGCAGCTGTGGGTCCCACTCCTTTAAGGGATGGACGTCACCAGGATGAGCCTGGAGATGGGACAGTGGGAGTCTCGTGTTGGCATCCCATATAGGACCCCTTAGATGGGGACAAAGAGACCCTTTACTAAGCCCCCAATGGTTGGAGGATGATGGGACCCCATGGTGCAGCAGTGCTGGTCCCCTCTATGTGATGGATGCCATTGGGGGTCACTGTGAGCCTGGAGATGGGACAGTGGGAGTCTCATTGTGTTGGCATCCCATATAGGACCCCTTGGATGGGGGCAGAGCCCCATTACTGAGCCCCCAATGGTTGGAGGATGATGGGACCCTGTGGTGCAGCAGTGCCTTTCCCCTCTGTGTATATGGATGCCATTGGGGCTCACTGTGTGCCCCCCATCCCCTCTCAAAGTGGGAGCAGAAGAGCTCATATCGACCCCATTATAGATGGGTGAAGGGCTGGAGATGAGTGGAAACCAACCACCCATAGCAGAGCATTGGAGCGGAGAGGGGACCGGAGTGAAAAAGGCACCTCTCAGCTCATTGGGAAACAATAGCCCAGGATTAAGGGCTGTAGAACTGCTCTGCTGCATACCCAGACAGTGAGGGGATGCCATAAACCCTCTAGTTTGGCACCATCCGCTGCATGGAGTGTGTGTGTGTATGGAGGGGGGGTGTATCTATATAGGGTTGGAGGGGCATCTCCATCCCAAAGCCCCTTTAGAAGGGGATGTAGGGGAAGAAAGGGAAGGCTGCCCAGGATTCCCTGCTGGTGTTCTCGCCTCTCCAGGGGTGTTGGAGGGATGGGGGTGGTTACAGCTGGGAGTCCCCTGATGCTCTGCCAGATGGAGCAATGTGCATTAAGGCTCACGCTGCTGTTTGTTTGTGCTGGGTTGCTTCTAACCTGGTTTTACCCCCCATTGCAACCAGCTGGGTCCTGGCAGGAAAGCAAAGACCCCCCTAGAGACAGCATGGAGGTGGTTGGTGGTCGTATAGGACCTGTGGTGCTTGGGGTGATGGGCTCTGCATCCCAATGTGGTTGTAGGGCACGGTGTGATCATATGGATGCTATAGGGAGGGCTGTGCCCCCTATTTGGGCATCTACTCCCATCTCTAGGCCTCTCTTTGCACCCCCAACCCCTTTAAAGCTGCACCCCAGGGCAGGATATAGGGACAGCAAAGAGCTGCCCCCCATCACCCCTTCCTCACCCAGCTGATAGCAAGGAACCATCACATCTCTCACTGCTACAGACCCCCCTGTGCTCAATGTGGGACCCAATGGGGCACTGCTGCCCCATAGATCAGCCTTGCAGAGGCAGGTGCTCCCGGTGTCACCTGTGCTGCACTGCTCAGAGCGATCCCATCGCTGGGCAGCAGAGATCCTTAAAACAGAACTGTCAAAGCAAAGAGCTCGTTTCCTTGGCAACAGGAGGAGATGGGAGGGAGTGTTTTTTAGCTCCTGCCCCTCAGGCCAAAGTGGTTTTCGGTTGTAAATGGGAAGGAGAAGCCCTAAGGGTGGTCACCCCTTCCCATGTATGGGGTGGGATGGGGGTCGTGGGAGCGCTGTGTGAGGCAATGGGGTGCTTCCATGGGGCAAAATCCCATTGGGAATGGGGAAGGAAGAGAAGGTGGGAGCCCATGAGGGCTGTTTGGGTTATGCTTGGAGCTGGGTGGGGTGTGGGGGCCACTTCCAACCCACCCTATGGTCCATTGTGTGCCAAAATGGGGAGGGGGCTGCAATGGTGACCCATGGAACAGCAGGACCATGTTGCTCTGTCCCATGACCCACATCAGCCTTTAGGGCTGTGGGAATTGGCTTGCAGACCCTGATGCTTTGGGGTGACGATGAGAGGAGCCTCCTATGGTCCTTCAGCTCCGATTCCTTCCCTCCTCTGCTGCTCCTGCATCGATTTGTGGATGCATTTCAGCTGCTTAACCTTGACCAGATGTCACATATGGCCAACAGCTCCCACCTCCTCACTGCAATGGAGCTGCCTCACAGTGCCCCACAGCACGACCCAGCTCTGCCCTACAGCTCTCAGTGCTGTAAGCAGCCCCGCCAACGCTCCGAGGTTCCAACTGTTGGGATTTGGGTTCTCTTTTGCTTTGCCCTTTCCTGGAAGCTTCAGAAGGAGGATAGAAATCACAGTGTTTGGGGTCAGGTTGGTTGGGGTCAGGCTTGAAGGCACTTTGTGGCTCTGTTGGTGTTCATGTGGATGCTGGGTTTGCTCAGCTCTGCCTCTTGTGTCATTGCTGGGTCTCACCCTGTGCCACAAGGAGTCACCCCTTACAGAGCTTTACACAGCCCCATCTATGTGCCCTATGGTTCCAAACTGGCTTTTGGGGGCTGTTCTATTGAACCTCCTGCCCTGTGCGAGGCTGGGATGGGAAGAGAGGAGCTGGGATCTGCCAGAGGGACAATCTGACACCAAGAGATGCAAAATGAGACGGATCCATCCCCATCACTGCAAAGGATGGGGAACCTTCCCAAAGCACCTGCATGCCAGAGCTCCTGAGCAGCACATGGGGATGGTCCCCAGCTGCTGGCATCGCTCTGAGCCCGCAGCAGCCCCGAGCTCCATCTGCTTCCTCCCCTCCTGCTGCCTCCTGCTTCGTTCTGAATGCCATCAGAGCATCGATGGAACAGGGGCTGGTGCTGAGGCTCCAGGAGCAAACAGGGTTTTGTTGATGGCACCGTGGAGCAAGCAGAGATACGGGGACAACCCTCAAAGGCATCCGGGGGGGATTCTGCAAGAGGATGAACAGATGCATCGAAACCAGAGCAGCTTTTCCTCCTCCCATAACAAAAGCTGGAGTGCTGGGAAGTCGGGCTGTGGGTATCCCAGACTGTGGATCCGTGTTCAGCTCCAACCGAGCCGAGCAGCAGATGGAGGAGCTGTGCGTTTTGGGATGGGATGGGACGGGGTGCTAAGAGCTGCTCGTAGCCGGGATGGCATCACCTGCAGAAGGGCAGAGCTTTAATTAACGAAGCACTGATTGTCCTGGAGCATTGGAACGGGCACAGCAGCTCTCAGCCAACAGCAGAAGGAGCGATGCGATGCTTTGGGGCTGCCCGGTTCTCCTCCCCGAGGGTCCCATCGGGTCGGACCGCGGTTCTCCGTTTATCGGGACGCTTTATTGCCTCAAAGCCGCTTCTCTCATCGTAAAGCGGAGCCCGCAGGTCGGAAACGCAGAGCTGAGGATCTGCTTCCCCCTCCTGGAGATGTGGGAGAGCAGCGCTGAGCGATGGGCGGCGTTGGGGCGAGGGAGTAAAGTCGCATCTTTGCGTCGTTCCGCCCCAAAACCGGACCGGGTTATTGTCGGGATCCGGAGCTGAATGCTTTTAGCTGGGGTGGGGGTGGGGGATGCTCGCGGGTCCCCACGGCATCTCGCTGTCCCTGTTCTGTCAAGGGCCAACGGGTTGCAGCAGTGCCGGGTTTTAATTAAACCGAGCCGTGCCCATCTGCTGCTCCAAGCTGTCGGTGCGGGGGCGAACGGGATGTGGGGCACTGCAGAGTTCTATGGGGTGAGGGACAGCGGGGGTGTCCCCCCCATGGGGTCCCATATTGACACCCCAAGGGGCGGTCTTATGTTCAGGGTGGGGGTCCCGAGGTCGGGGGGGAGGGGAGGAGCAGTGGGGGTCTCCCCAGGAGCCAAGTGTTGTGGTGACCCCGGTGCTGTCACGGTGACCCTGTGCCCTCCTGCTGCTGTTGAGCCCCTCCTCAGGTTAATACCTTAATGAGGCTGTGGCAGGTGATGGTAATTGTGTTAATTAAAAGGTTGGGTCTGTTGTCTGCTGTGTGGGTTTGATGCCCCCATCCTCGATCAGAGTCGGAGCGCTTTGAGTTTGGATAACAGCGGCTTGGAACGGCCTAATCCCTTAATTAACACATTAAAACAAGCCAACAGCTATCTCCCTGCCCAGAGGAGCAGCAGAGCTGTTGTCCCAGGCTGTATCCCCAGGGATGGGGATGGAGACCCTCCTAAGGACAGCACTTAAATGAGCTGGAGCCAAATGGGCTGCGGATGAGCAACAACACCAATAAACATCCACGAGGATGGAGGTGGGAAGCAGAGGCCATCCAGCAGCTGATAACCCCGCTAAGTGGAAAGGAACAGAGTGATACAGGAGCATCAGCAACCCAAGGATGGAGCCTGGAACCTTGGGAATGGTTTTCATCCACATTTGGTGTCATTGGAATATTGAAGTTCTTGTGTGTGTTCTGAAGCTGCTGCGGGGATTCCAGCCTGGAGTTCATAGAATCCTTAAGGTTGGAAAAGACCACTGAGATCATCGAGTCCAACCATCAGCCCACACCCCCTCTATGCCCACTTATAGGGTCACTATGATGGAAAGACCAACGAGGCCATTTAGTCCAACCCATCAGTTCAACACATATATTGGAATCTTGGCGTCCTCATCCTCCTCGTCCTCCTCATCCCTTCCTGCAACAGCTTTGTGGGATTTACAATGGCAGCAAAAGAAAACGTTTCCCTCCATCATTCTGGGCAGAAAAATGGAGAAATTCAGTCTGTTTCTGCTAAACGGAGCTTCTCCCAACCAACATGGGGAAATGGGGCCGTGAAATGAGGATTGCGCTGCGGGCTCACGGGGCAGGACCAGCCTTGAGGTTGAGTCTTGAGCCTTAAATGCGAGAGCTGAGATGTAAGACGATGCTCCATGGAGCTCCACATCCAGCACGTGATGGAGTGTGGTTTACAGCTCGCTGGTTGTGTTTGACCTCCAGGCTGGGCGAGCTGATGTTTCCCTTCCCCATGGGGCAGCGCGGCGCGGCGGCTCTCCTGAAATAGCCGTCCTTGGGGCAGGTGGGGTTATCTGATCCTCCTGCTGCTCCTCTCTGCCCTTGGGCTGCTCAGTGCAAAGGAAACACGTGTTGGGAGGGATGTGCAGAGCCTGGGAGCTTGTGGGATGGATATAGGGCTAAAATCTAAGGGTGAGAGCCCATGGTGCCCTCCCTGAGCTCTCCTTTCTTGCACGCAGTGAGCCAGCCCACAACGTCGGATGAGACCGTGGTTGCTGGAGGCACAGTGGTGCTGAAGTGCCAGGTGGAGGACCCCGATGACTCCTCGCTGCAGTGGTCCAACCCTGCCCAGCAGACCCTCTACTTTGGGGAGAAACGAGGTGTGTGTGCAGGGTGGGCAGAAGGGAGGTGGATTGGGGTGAAGCCGGCCCTCCATCCCCACCTATGGGGAGCACAGTGGCGTTGCCACTCACCCCACTGTCCCCTTGTCCCCCAGCCCTAAGAGACAACAGGATCCAGCTGGTGAGGTCCACACCGAACGAGCTGACCATCAGCATCAGTGATGTGGTGCTGTCAGATGAGGGGGAGTACACCTGCTCCATCTTCACCATGCCTGTGCGGACCGCCAAGGCCCTCGTCACCGTGCTGGGTAAGCAATGGCACCCACTGACCTCCTCTCTGCCCCCTCCCCATCTATAGGAAGCCCTCCATACGGCCCTTTATCTCTACTATCTCACATCCCAACCCTGTAACGTATACTCATCATCGAATCATTAAGGGTGGAGAAGACTCATCAAAGTCAGCCACCAACCCATTCCTACCCATAGATTCCATCAACCCATTCCTACCCATAATGGTTGGAAAAGACCCTTGAGGTCATGGAGTCCAACCTTTAACCCATCACCATCATCACACCACTCGTCTATGTCCTCCATCCCTCCATCCACGTGTAGGCAGCTGCACACAGGGCTAATGGGTTGTTAGAAAAGATCCCTTGAGGTCATTGAGTCCAACCTTCAACCCATCACCACCACTTTGCCTCTATCCATCTCCAGACAGCAGCACACATTGAGCTAATGGGCCGTTGTCTTTCTTACCTCCTCCTCATCCAGGAATCCCTCAAAAACCCCAAATCTTTGGCCACGAACAGCCCATCGATGAGGAGAAAATCGCCCGGTTGACGTGCCGGTCCTCGGGTAGCAAACCTGCAGCACAGCTTCGATGGAAAAAGGGCAACAAGGAGCTGAAGGGTGAGTGATGGGGACAATGGGGACACCACAAGGACAATGGGGACACCATGGGGACAATGGGGCTGAGTGCTGGACCACCCCAGCTGGACCATCCCATTCTATAGCCAACTATGGGATGGTGGGTGCGGTGTCCCCTGCTTAACACACACACATCAACCCCAACACTTTGTGGGGACATTGTGTCACCTCCAACCACCCCCTGTCCCCACAGCTGAGGGCACCGAGGTGGTGGAGGACTCCAATGGGAAGACGTTCACCGTCAGCAGCCGAGTGGAGTTTCGTGTCACCAAGGAGGACAACGACGCCGAGGTGACCTGCACGGTGGACCACGAGTCCTTGCAGAACTCTGAGAGGTCAACCACACAGAAGCTGCAGGTCCACTGTACGTGCCATGAGGGGAGATGAGGCCACTTGGGGAAGGGGATGGGGCCAAAGAGAGGTGGGAGAGGTAGGGGACCTCAGTATCACAACCTCTGGCCCTGTATGTGCACCAATATAGGCCCCCTGTGCTGTCCCACATGGGGATGCTGCACTGTGTCACCTCCCCTCCCCATCCCTGCCCTCTGGGACCTCCCTGTCCCCATCATCTTGTGTCCCTCTTGTCCCCATCTCTGCCCAGTCCCACCTTGGGGGCAGGATGGGGGATGTGGGAGCTGATCACCAATGGTTGCTCTCATACACACCCCATGGCACAGTGGTGGTGGTGGGGGGGTGGTAAGGGATGGGGCAGGGTTTGGGGTGCCAGCTGGGGGGGATGGGGCAGCACTTTCACCCTATTGCTCCCCTTCCAGACAAACCAACAGCGAAGATCGAACCTCACCCGCAGTACCCACGGGAAGGAGAGAAGCTGCAGCTGCAGTGTGATGGGCAGGGCAACCCCGTGTAAGGACCCCCAGCGCTCCCCACTGCCCCTTTCCCATCCATCCAGGCACCCCCAAATCACTGCTTACCCCTCCCTGGGGCTGTGGGAGGGGGTTGGGGGGGTGGGTTTCAGTTCTAAGCTGAGATGTAGGCTCACATCTGTGATGCCCCACATCCCACAGAGGGTAATTTCCTCCCCCTGGAGCACCAAGTAATGGAATCATAGAAAGAAGGAATGAGTTTGGGTTGGGGGGAACCTCAATGACCGCCTTGGATGGGGGCAGCCCCTCTCCTCTACCCCCCTGTTGGTAGGGGGACCCAGCAGTGCCTGACTCCATCCAACCCCGCAGCCCCCAGGAGTTCCTATGGGAGAAGGAGGGCAGCGACGCTCCTCTGCAGCTGAGCTCCGACAGCATCCTCATCTTCCCCTTCCTCAACAAGAGTGACAGCGGCACCTACATCTGCACGGCCACCAGCTCCATGGGCAGCGTCATCGCCAAGTACAACCTGGATGTCAGCGGTAAGGCAGTGGGGCGAGGGCTGTGGGGATGCTGTGGGGCACTGCCTGCTTTGGCCCCATGGGTTGGAGCATCCCCTGCTGCCTCCGGACCATGCCTGCTGATGGGGTGCAGAGCATTGTGGCTGAGCTCCCATTGCTGCCTCCTCGTGCCCTGGCTGTGCTCTGCTCAATGTCACTGTACCCCACTGGGCTGCATCTCCCCCCACCTTATGGGGTGGCTCTTTCCCTGCGCTTCTAGGCCTGGATTTGGGGTCCTCCTTATTTTCTCCATCACCCTCTTGTCTTTTCCCTGCTCTTCACCAGCTTTGAGCTTTTCCACCTTCCAGCATCCCTCGTTCTCCAGCTTTTCCCTTTCCCTCCCCTCTTGTTCTGGTCACCCCCAACCCCATCCTTCCCCTTTGAAATGGCTCTGGCTGACAGGAGCGCATGGCAGCGATGCATCCCACCCCGACACAGTCCATCCTCAGCAGCCCCCTGCCTTTGCCTACCCCGTGTCCCCATCACCCCTATTGCAGGGTCCCACTCCTGCACCCACCCAGTGCCCACCCACCATCCCCCAGAACGTCATATGCCCCCCCACCTGCTCTATATCCGCCCACCCTGCACCACATCCAAGCATTGGTTTCCTCCATTTTCATACCCCTATCCCCAGATCCAGAGGGGGTCTCAGGCACCACCAATAGAGCAACCCTCCATCCCACCCGCCGCAGCCATCCCCGAGCAGAGGTGGCACCCAGCAGTGGTTGACCCCAGCAGGAGGGTCCCATGGGTCCCTCATGGTGCTGTTGGCAGGTAGGATGCTGGGATGGTGTCCCTGATGTGACCCAGAGGCAGGAAGAGAAATGGGGTGGTGGAAGGTCCATCCCCACCAGGGTCCCACCGGGGGCTGACTGCTGTCCCTGTGTTTTTGTCGTCCTCCCCAGATCTATCCCAGCTCCCCACCCCACACGTTCACTCCACTCCAGCCCCTCTGCCGGGCCCTTCCCAGCCCATCTCTCATGCTTCCATGGCCACCGCTTCATCCTCCACTCCAGCTCCCATCCAAGGTACCGTACGCTCCGTTTCTGTCTCTTTACGGACCCGCTGCTCCTCAGCTGGAGACAATGGCAGGAGGATGATGGCCCCGTTCTGGGTTAGGGACACTTTGCCACGTGCCCAGCCAGGCTCTGAGCCCTGCTTGGTGGCATGGGGACAACACGATCCTTCCCAGGCTTCCATCTCATTGCATCACCACCGCGGTGCAAACAGCTCTGGTGTCCGCACCTCCATCCATCTGTCCCATGTTTCCACTCTCCTCGTCTTCCCCCATTGTTTCTTTCACCCTCTCTTTGTCCAGATGTCCCCTCTGAGTGTCCCCATGGCACTGCTGCTCACAGTGGGCAGAGCTTTGCCCATCCCAGGGCTCTCCACATCACAACTGCTTTCCCCTCTGCTTCACCCTGGCTCCTCTCCTTCCCATCCTCTACCTCCACAGCACTGCATTGAGTGGGACCCAAAATGAACCACAACATCCCCTCCCTTCTCTCTGCTTTCTCCCCCCCCCGGTTAGATGCCAGTCCTGTGCCATCGACTTCCAGCACATACCACGCGGTCATCGGCGGAGTGGTGGCCGTCATCGTCTTCCTCCTGCTCAGCCTCCTCATCGTGCTGGGACATTACCTGATCAGGCACAAAGGTACAAAGGGGATGTGGGGAGATGGGAGGTGGTTGGTTGGGTTTAAGGGCCGCTCTTCAGCTCTGTGCTGACCTCCAGCTGCCCAACTCCACCTCCATTCCCCACCACCTCCATTCCCCACCACCTCCATTCCCCACCACCTCCATTCCTCCTCCTCTCCCCCCACTTGGTGCGCCCTCAGCCCTGCAGTTCCCCACCTATCGATCCTCCTTTCTCCTCTCCTTCCCCTTCCCCATCATTTCCACCTCCCCACCCCTTTTCCATCCCCCCGGCAGGTATGTGCATAAGACACGGGGAGACCACCACAGCCAGACCGCAGCAAAACCCACCCGAGGTGGTGATGTGTGAGTAAGAGCCCCCCATCCCCACCCCACCTCCTCCTTTTACAGGAAAGCCTTCCATGGGAACAGGGATGGAGGGGCAGGGTGGGCAAAGAACCACGCAGGAACTCCATTCCCCTTCTGTTATAGAGCCAACTGCATCAGCTACTTTGGGCAGCCCGGTCCCCTTTGGGGTTTACCCCCCATTGTTTTCCATTTCAGGCCAAGCCTAAAGGATTTAACCTAGCCACAGTGGCCTCGTTGTGCCATCCATCCCATGTTGATAACGTTGCCCCCTATCTCTATATAGGCACCTACCTGACCCACGAGGCCAAGGGCTCCGATGACGCTCCGGATGCCGACACGGCCATCATCAATGCGGAGGGTGGCCAAGCGGGTGGCGACGACAAGAAAGAATATTTCATCTAAAAGGGCATCGGAGAAGGGTGAGAAATGGAGCCTGAAAACCCAGATGGAAACAGAAACCAGACCACAAACCCCACTCAAACCCAACAGATTTACTCTCGTGCCCGGCACGGGCGGATGGACGGATGGAAGGACGGACAAGAGGGATGGCGGGACAGAGAGCAGAGAGCGACCGGCTGAGATGTGATGATGCTTCTTCTTGAACTTGTACAAAACGTTGTTACTACGAACAGCGAAAGCCCCGTTTGCTTGCTTGCACCTCCAACCCCGCGCCCGGCGCTCGCGCGAAACACAGACCAAGCAGTGAGTGAGCGACGTTCCTTCTTCCTTTGGACCTTTGCTTTGGTTTCGTGGCTGCTCTCTTTGCTTTGGGCCCTAGGTTGGGGTGTTGGGCTGGGGTCGATGTAGCTCTTTCCTTTCGTTTCTCTTCAGTTTGGGGGTCTTCGTTTTTGATGCCCAAGGATAAAATCAGCTCCAGGCTCCGCGCCGGCGGTGATGCCACCAAGAGCTGGGACCTCTCTGTTGTCCCTGGTCCATAGGGACGGGGTGTGCCGTGGACCCCCGTATCCCTGCCCTGATTTTATCCTTGGTGGTCCTCATCCGACAGTGTCTGTTGGGGAAGAGGGCTGTCCTTGTCAGTGTGTGAAGTGGGGTGAGATTCCAGGGTGGGAACTGCCAAAGCCCCCGGAGATGCTGGGAGCTGCCGGGCACCGCGGCTGCCTCATTCCCACCCAATTGAGGGGGGAGGGCTTGGGAGGGGGCAAATTGAGGGGGAAAAAGAAGAAAAAAGAGAAAAAAAAAGAAGCCCCAGTTTGCAAATTGTTAGATTGGAGACGTCGATTCAAACCATCTATTGAGATGTTCAGTGCTGGGCCATCACCAACACCTCCTCGGTGGCCCCGGGAGCCTCCAAATGGTGTTTTGGGTCCTAAGAGTAACTTTGGTGAGATGGGGATGGCAGCTCTGCACCCCAGCAGCGATGTGAGCTGTGGGTTCCCTGCTCCAGGTGCTCCTCGGGGCTGCCCCTGTCCTTCCCAGCCCCTTCCTATGGTTGGTGCTGAGCTGGAAGAGGCTCCATTGGCTCCAAGGGTGGCTGAGATGTTTGGGTTTTGTGTCCCGGTTGCCTGGGGGTCTCCAAAGAGGTTTGGTGGGCACTTGCTCAACCTTGGGAGAAACCACACCTCTTCCAAGCTAGATGGGAACCAGAAGTTTGATCCAGCCTCCCCATTACACTGCTAGGGTCACCATGCTCCCCTCAACCCCACATCTATAGGGCCAGCCCCCTCCCCTCCCCTTCCCAGGTGCTGGCATTGCATGGTCTGGATGCAAGGGGCTCATAGGAGCCACCTGTTGGCTGAGCACCCCATCACATTTTGGGTGCCCAGAGGAGCTGAGCCTTTAGTTTAGGAATGGTGTGGGGTGGGCAGCTCCATCTTAGAGGTAAAGGAAGAATTGGGTCCTCCACTGCAGAGTGTGGGGTGGAAGTGCTGTTCCCACACAGAGGATGAAGAGTGGAGTGGTGGATGGGAATTGGAGCCAACATGGCTTGGTGGGAACAAGGGATGTGTCCACGGCACGTGGCTCTGTCACTCCATCAGCTGAGCCTTGAGAGGGATGCATGAAGCCTTCACCACCCCCCAGTGAGGAAAACCTTTGGGTTCTTCACTGCCATTTGCCCCTTCCATCCCCTTGGAGGAGGACATTGGCCATGGGTCCCAATAGGAGAAGGACATTGGCCATGGTCCCAGCGGAAGGACATTGGCCATGCGTCCTTATGGGAGGATATTGGTCATGGTCCCAGTGGAAGGATATTGGTCATGGTCCCACTGGGAGAAGGATGTTGGCTGTGGGTCCCAGTGGGAGAAGGACGATGGTCATGGGTTCCAACAGGAGGAGGATGTTTACCATGGTCCCAAATGAGGGGAGGACAGGGGTCATGGTCCCAACACGAGAAGAACGTTACTCATGGTCCCAACAGGAGAATATTGGCGGTGGGTCCCAATGGGAGGATATTGGTCATGGTCCCAACAGAAGGATATTGGCCATGGGTCCCAATGGGAGGATATTGGTCATGTTCCCAACGGGAAGAGGATATTGGCCTTGGGTCCCAATGGAAGAAGGATGTTGGCCATGGGTCCCAATGGGAGATTATTGGTCATGGTCCCAAGGGGCAAGAACATTGGTCATGGTCCCAACAGGAGGATATTGGTAATGGTCCCAACAGGAGGATATTAGCCATGGGTCCCAATGGGAGGATATTGGTCATGGTCCCAACAGGAGGATATTGGCCTTGGGTCCCAATGGGAGGATATTGGTCACGGTCCCAGTGGAAGGAGGATACTGACCACGGTCCCAATGGGGGCCCCGAGCTCCTGCCATGGGACACACACTGTCACCAGAGGTCACACTGCCGACACGATGCCGTTCACTTCACTGCACACACAGAGCATGCACAGCACGTGGGCTTCTCCGAAGGTCTTCACCATCCACCCTCGATAGGCGTGATTCTTTCCAATGAAACACGACAGCGTGTTTTCAAGTATGGTTCCATCTCACTGCACGTCTCCATGGCGCAGATTGGAGAGCAGGAGATGTCCCGAAGGTCCGAGAGGGAATTTGGGTCCCTGGATAATAAAAAGGGCTGTGGGGATTTGTGGTCAGGACTCGGCCGTGGAGTGGTGGGGCCGTGGTTGGACAGCCCCCTGTGTGAGGGGTGGCAATGGGGACACAGTGCCATGGGTGCTGGGAGGGAGGGCTGGGGACACCGCATCATGCAGGGGGTGATATAGGGACTGTGCCCCTCACTGCTGGCACCCAGCGGAGCTGTGCAGTGTCACCACATCCCTGGCATCCCCTCCCAAAGCATGAGGGCTGCGTTGGCCCCATAGCCACCACGTTGCCACCAGAGCACCGGGATGGGGACACGGGGCACTGAACTCTCAATAGACCACGAAAGCCATATTAGTGCGGAGCTCTGAGCGCCGTGGGGCGGCCGTGGGGCGGAGGACGGGCTGTGTTGTTGTGCTGTGTTCTTGTATGTACATAAAGGGAGACAACGAACGTCGGTGTTACTTTATAACCTTTCTAATATCCTGTGCTAATCTCGGAAAAATAATCCTATAAAATATATCTGGATTACACACCTTCACCCGCCTGCTCATCTCTGCCTCCTCACATGGACCCCACAACAGGGGAGAGGGGATGGGGGGGGGACACAGCTTACCCCATAGAGACCCCACAGCCCCAAATTTACCCAGACCCCCATCCCACCCCTGCATTCCCAGCCCCTAAGGATGCCCATTGCCCATAGCCCCATTCCTTACCCCACAGCAGGGATTGCAAACCTGGCACAGCTTTTGTCCCTCACCAGGAGAGTTTCCAAACTAAATTCCAAAGGAACTGCAGTCGTTCTGCCAATGAATGATCATTTCCTGCACCAGAAATTACCAGCGTCGCCGCTGAGCGCCTTTACTGGCAGCAGCCTCCCTTTTCCTTCAGCCCTGGTGGAGGGAATTGCTGAGGTGGGGGAGGGAGGAGGGGAGGCAGGGAGTTGGGGCAGCCCTTATCACGGCCCCGCAGCCCTTCGCCCTGCAAAGCAGAGCCAGACAGCACTGTGTGTCCGTCGCTGAGCCTGGAGGCGTTGAGGACATATCATGGGCAACTGCATCCCGGGGGTGAGTCCTTCCCATCCCCAATATTCCACTCCTCTCTTTGCAGGTGACCCCATTTCCAGCTCTCATACCCATTGCCTTTCTCCCTTCTACCCCAATTCCCCAACACTATGGGGTACCCAGCCATGACACCATAGGGTACCCGACCCATAAAGTACCCAACACCACCCCCAATGGGGTATGCAACATCACTTCCATAGAGTACCCAACCCTGACCCCATTGGATACTCAACCCTGACCCCATAGGGTACCCAGTACCACCTCCATGGGGTACCTAACCCCATTAGGTACCCAACCCAATGGGATATCCAACCCCACCCCCACTGGGTACCCAGCCCTGACCCCACAGGGTACCCAGTACCACCTCCATAGGATACCCAACCCCATGAGGTACCTAACTCAATGAGATACCCAGCCCCACCCCCACTGGGTACCCAGCCCTGACCCCATAGGGTATCCAATACTACCTCCATGGAGCACCCAACCCCATGAGGTACCCAACCCAATGGGATACCCAACCCAACCCCCACTGGATACCCAAACCTGACCCCATAGGATACCCAACACCACTTCCATGGGGCACCCAACCCCACTGGATACCCAACCTGGACCCCATGGGGTACCCAACCTAATGGGTTATCCAACCCCACCCCAACTGGATATTCAACCCTGACCCCATAGGATATCCAGCCTCACTGGATACCCAATGCAGACCCCATGGGGTACCCGACCCCCACTAGATACCCAACCCTGACCCCATGGGGTACTCAACACCACTTCCATGGGGCACCAAACCCCACAGGGTACCCAACCCAGTGGGATACCCAACCAGACCCCCACTGGGTACCCAACCCTGACCCCATAGGGTACTCAACACCACTTCCATGGGACACCCACCCCACTGGATACCCAACCTGGACCCCATGGGGCACCCAACCACCCCACATCCCCCAGCCCCAGGTGGGCACACAGCAGTGAGTCCTGGAACTGGAAAACACCACCAAGTGCAAGAAAATGGGGTTTCCTTGCTTTGGGGTGAACCCACACCCTGAGATATCAGCCCTCCCCACACCACCCCTCTCTGATAACACGTGGCACGCGGCCACCGGAGGGGCCAACTCAGCACACACGGCACACAAGGCACCTTCTGTCCTTCACAGAGCCCTGGAATCATAGGGAACAGAACCTCCTTGCTCCTTCTGGACTACAACTACTCTGACTATGTGGACTACATGGACAACAACACAGACATCAACCAGGACATGGGCATCAACCAGGAGGACTTTGCGGCCGCGGCGCCGTGCCACAACCGCTACTGCCCCTTCTTCCACCGCGCCGCCCCGCCGTACCTGATTGCCACCAGTGTCACCTCCCTTATGGCCACGGCTGCTCTGCTGCTGGCCCTATCCCTGCGTCCCAAAGCCTGGCCCCGTGGCCGCATGTTGGTGGCCCAACTGGCTGCGTGCTGCGGGCTGTTTGCCATCACGTTGCTGCCGATGGCTGCAGGCATCGCATGGGGGTGGCAAATGGGTGAGGGGCCATGCAAGGTTGCGTTGCTGCTGTGGCATGGCAGCGTGCTGGCACAGGGGCTGCTGCTGGGTGTGGGGTGCTGCAATGTGTGGGCACACGGTTGGTGCCTGGCTGTGGTGCTATGGGTGACAGCAATGGGGATGGCGGTGCCGGCGGCGCTGAGCGGTGGCATCATGGGGACGGGGCTGAGCACGCAGTGTGTGCACCGTAATGTGGATGTGGACTCAGTTGTGCATCTGCTGCAGCTCACCGTGTATTGCTGCATCCTCCTGCTGCTGCCCGGAGCGCTGCTGATGACTGCGGTGCTGCGGGGGATGTGGGGTGCGATGGGGCAGAAAGTGGGGTGGATGTTCTGGGTGTTGTGGGCTCCCCATGGGGTGGTGATGGTGGTGGAGGTCCTGCTGGAGGTGGGGGTGATTCCGACCAGCTGCGGTGCCTTCGAGAGCTTCGATTTTGCACTGGGGCTGAGCGCGGCGCTGGGGGGGCTGCACTGCTGCCTCATGCCCCTTATGCTGCTCCTCACTGCTTTCTATGGTCACAAAGTGGGGGGAGAGTGCTGAGTGCCCCACAAGGGCACCCACAGCCCCATCTCCTCATCCCCATGGGGGACCCCGATAGCCATGGGTCACATTGCTCCTCTACACCCCATAAGGGGCACTGCTCCCTTTGCACCCATTGCTCCCCTTGCACCCATGGGTGCTGCTGGCCTTTAAGCTCCCTGTGGGTGCCACTGTTCCCCTGGGACCCCACCAATGCTATTGCTCAGCACCCATGGGTGCCCCTCAAGCACTCCAGCAGTGGCAGTGACCCCCTCCCCCAGCACCTATAGGTGGCACTTCCCCCCACCCTCCAACCAACCCTGACCCCACCACCACCCAGGTGGGAGTTCTATACAATAAATGCGTCTGCAGCCCCAATGCCCACAGCCTGGTTTAATGCCTGGGGGGCTCTCCCCCAAAACAGCCTCCATCATCCTCACACCCCACTGCTGCCCCATGGCCACCCTATGGAGCTCTCCACAGCCACCCCATGGCCACCCCCCTGTCATTCTATGTCCCCCTTCCCCCACAGGAACCCACTGCCCCATGGCCACCCTATGGAGCTCTCCATGGACACCCCCCTGCCATTCTATGCCCCCCTTCCCCCCACAGGAACCCCCACTTCCACCCCATGGTGCTCCCCACTGCTGCCCCACAGAGTTCCCCGTGAGCACTGTGGGGCTGAGCCCCCTTATTGGCACAGGAGACTATGGAATGGCTCATTGCTTCCTGAGGATGCCCATCCCCGGGAGCGCCACGTTCCATCCCATTATCATCTCCGGTCCCATTCCCACGGGGGCTGTGGGGTGGAAAAGGGAGGAACAGCTCCTGGGGCTCTAAATAAGGAGAGGGGATGCTTAATGAGACGCTATGGTTAATTAGCAGGAAGGTAAGTGATTGCTCTCGGCATTCGGCCAATGCTTGGAAATCCCCATTAAGGACGGTCCTGCAGTGACAAAGGGTTTGGGGGGGGGAAACAAGGGGGGATAGGGGGGGTCAGGGGGCACAGACAGCCCCAGAGGGTGCCCAGACACCATCAGAGGGCACACAGACAGAAGGGTTGGGGTTGAGGTGATGCCTTGTGGTGGGGGTGACCCCATAACTGGCCCCACACCACGCGCCTTGGGCTCAGCTCCAGGACGGCCCCGTGCCACAGCGCTGCAGCCGTGTGACAGCGTGAAATCACATCCCCATCGGTGCCAGAGGATGGGATTGGGGGATGGAGATCCCCTCCCACACACCCACCCACCCCATAAACCCAGTGTCCGCACCCAGAGCTACGCCAGCACCATGGGCACCGCACCGATGTGGCTCATCGTCCTCAGCGCAGTCACTGCTGTCATGGGCCAGGAAGGTATGGGGACAATGGGGGACGTCAGGGGAATGGGATGTGGTTTGGTGGGGGTGTCAGTCATTGTGGAGGTCACTCAATGGGGACGTCATGCAGTAGGGGTGTCACTCAGTGGGAACCTCATTGGGGACATCACACAATCAGGACATCGCTCAATGGGGACATCATGCAGTGGGGATGTCACTCAGTGGGGACGTCATTTGGTGGGGCCATCACTTATTGGGGAAGTCACTCAATAGGGACTTCATACACTGGGGATGTCACTCAATGGGGAGGTCACTCAATGGGGACATCACCCAACGGGGACATCATGCAATGGGGATGTCACACATTGGGGATGTCACTCAATGGGGATGTCACTCAATGGGACGTCATTTGGTGGGGACATCATTTGGTGGGGACATCACTCAATGGGGCCGTCACTCAATGGGGACGTCATCCCTTATTGGGGTCACCACCCAGCAGAGCCACCCCCAAGGGAACGGGGAAAGGTGCAGAGCCCACCCCATCCCTTCCCCCCCCACAGACCTCTACAGAAAGGTGTTTGTGTTCCGGGAGGACCCCAGCCACGCATACGTACTGCTGCAGGCGAGGCCGGAGCATCCCATGCTCAACTTCACCGTGTGCCTGCGATCCTACACTGACCTCACCAGACCGCACAGCCTTTTCTCCTACGCCACCAAAGCTCAAGACAACGAGATCCTCCTCTTTAAACCCAAACCTGGCGAGTACCGCTTCTACGTCGGGGGGAAATACGTCACCTTCCGCGTCCCCGAGAACCGTGGGGAATGGGAACACGTCTGTGCCAGCTGGGAGTCGGGCAGCGGCATCGCTGAGTTCTGGTTGAACGGGCGCCCGTGGCCCCGTAAAGGGCTGCAGAAGGGTTACGAGGTGGGCAACGAGGCGGTGGTGATGCTGGGGCAGGAGCAGGATGCCTACGGGGGAGGCTTCGATGTCTACAACTCGTTCACGGGGGAGATGGCAGATGTCTACCTGTGGGATGCGGGGCTGTCCCCGGATAAGATGCGCTCTGCATACCTGGCACTGAGGCTGCCACCTGCTCTGCTGGCCTGGGGACGCCTCCGCTATGAAGCCAAGGGGGATGTAGTGGTGAAACCACGGCTGCGTGAGGCACTGGGGGCCTGAGACCCCCCCAACATCCCCTCTCCCCCTTTGCTGTCCCCTCTGTATGGTGTCACCCACTCGGCACAACCATGGGGATGTGATGCTCAGGGAGATGGGGACACCCCCAACCCTGGGTCGCCCCTCTCCTGCTGACTCCCCATGGCACACAGTGCTGTCCCCATCCCTGTCCTGAGGACCCCGTCCTTCCCCTGCTCCAAAATAAACCATGAAAGCTCCAGGTGATGATAACAAAAGCGAGCACACATCGATCCCACTGGGGATGGGAGGGCATGGCGCGGATTTGGGGACGGCCCCCCCTTGATGGGTGTGGGGACACAATGATGGCAAAGGATGGGAGGGGGATGACGTGGATCTGGGGACGGGCCCTTGACCCCACACTTTCTGCCCCATGTTGCAAAAGTTGCTCACCACCCAATGTCCACACAGTGATCTATGGGTCAATGTCCACACAGTTGAGGCTGGGGATCAGTTGGCAGTGCTCTCTTTCTGGGAAGTCCATTGGAGTGGTGCCTCTGCCATTGTCACTGCGGTGGGGACGTGGGGACAATGCGGTTCTGCCTCCTCTTCTTCCTTGTGGGGCTCTGCAGCCTCACTGCCCCAGACGGTAGGGATGAAGGATCCTATAGGGAGCAGGCAGGGGGAGGACACATGGGGGTGGTGGCACAATGGGGATACAACACTGGACACCACAAAAGGGGACACATGGGGCTGTGATGGGGGGTGGCAGGGTGATGAACCCCCCTCCTATACCCCAGTGCCATCCTTCTGTCCAGGTGCTGCAGCCAAAATGAGTGCCCAGATTCAGAGCTCCCCCCAAGTGCCCTCTATGTACCACAGTCTGGTGCTGAGCTGCAAGGTCAATGGGGACACTGGGTAAGGCAACCCCCCACCCCACCCCACAACCACCCCACGGGCAAACCTGGGTGACACTGAGCCCCCCACAGCCCCAAGGAGTTTGTATGGGAGAAGAAAGGGATCCACAAACCATTGCAGAAAGGCCGCGCTGACATCCTCGTCTTCCGCTCCTTAAACAAAACCCACCTGGGCACCTACACCTGCACGGTCACCAGCCCTCAAGGTACCGCCGTGGCCACCTACAACCTTTGGACAGAAGGTAAAGAGGGGATAATCTGTCCCTATAGCTGTGCCCACATCTCCCCAGCTCACCAACCCTCATGTTGAGATGCTGGAAGCCTCATGTTGGGCTTACAGTGGCCACCTCCACATCTGGTGTTTTCCCTCTATGAGGGACACTTGTTTTCTTTCCTTCTCTCTCCCAGACCTGAAATACAAATTGTTCGTGTTCCCCCAAGAGTCCAATGATTCCCATGTGCTGGTGCAGGCTCAACCAGAACATCCCTTACTCAACTTCACCGTCTGCCTGCGTTCCTACACCGACCTCACCCGACCCTACAGCCTCTTTTCCTATGCCACCAAAAAGCAAGACAATGAGATCGTCCTCCTCAAATTCAAACCCACCGAGTACCGCTTCTACGTCGGGGGGGAATATGTCGCCTTCCGTGTCCCTGAGAGCCAAATGGCTCCAGAACGTGTCTGTGTTGCCTGGGAGTCACCCACGGGCATCGTGCGTTTCTGGTTGAACGGGAAACCGTGGCCCCGTAAAGGGCTGCAGAAGGGTTATGAGGTGGGTAATGAGGCCGTGGTGGTGCTGGGGCAGGATCAGGATAACTATGGAGGTGGTTTCGATGCTATGCAGTCCTTTACTGGGGAGATCTCTGAGGTCTACATGTGGGATGTGGGGCTGAGCAACTCGGAAGTGAAATGGCTTGAGAATACTGAACCTTATGCCACCCCCATCTTCGGCTGGAGGAACTTCCCCTATAAGATTGAGGGTGAAGTGTACCTCGTGACTTAAGGCTCCCGACCACCACTGCCACCATTTAATGTGTGTCCATCCCCCCCCCACCCCCGCAGTCCCCTCTGCCTGACCTCCCTCCCCCGCACCAACATGGCAACAAATAAAAGGAATAGGACCGGCTAGCAGCAGCTGGGTGGATTTCATGACGCAGTGGGGTGAGGAAAACACCTCTGTGGGGTCCCCCTTTGTCTCCCACTTTGGGGTCCCCCCTTGTCCCCATTTGGGGGGTCCCCAATTGTCCCCTACTTTGGGGTTCCTCCTCATTCCCATCCATGGAGACCCCCTGTCCCCCTCCGTGGGGCTGGGGAAAGGAGCCCCGATCTCCCGGTACCTCCATGGGGTGCAGCCCCCAGCCCCAATAAGCCCCGCAGGGGATGCGGGGGGGAGGAGGGGGCTCCGCCTCCCGGTTCCGGCGCTGCGATCGATTCCGCCGTTCCCTGCAGCCCCGCTCCGCCCCCCCGCGGCCTTTCCCGGTACGGAGGGGCGAGAAGGTCCGGTGTAAAAGGGGGGGCCTCCCGGAGGGAGGGGCGGCCAGGCCGGGCCGGGCCCTCGGTTCGGGGTAGACCGCAGGGCCGGGGTCTCCTTTCGGGGTAGGCCGCAGGGCCGGGTCTCGGTTCGGGATAGGCCGCAGGGCCGGGGTCCCGGTTCGTGATAGGCCGCAGGGCCGGGGTTCCGGTTTGGGATAGGCCGCAGGGCCGGGGTCTCCTTTCGGGGTAGGCCGCAGAGCTAGGCCGGGGTCTCGGTTCGAGGTAGGCCGCAGGGCCGGGTCTCGGTTTGGGATAGGCCGCAGGGCCGGGATCCCGGTTCGGGGTAGGCCGCAGGGCCGGGGTCTCGGTTTGGGATAGGCCGCAGGGCCGGGGTCCCGGTTCGGGGTAGGCCGCAGGGCCGAGGTCCCGGTTCGGGGTAGGCCGCAGGGCCGGGCCTGCTGAGTGCGGCCTACGGCGAGGGCGGGCCGGGAAGTGTGGGGGGGCGGGCAGCCGAGGGAGCCTGGGAGGGGCCGGGGGTGTTGGGGGAGGGATGGCCAGGGAGCTTTGGGTGTTGGGGCCTGGCCTGGGTTGGGAATGGTGGGGGGCTTCAAAGGTCCGGGGCAGGAGGCCTGGGTGGGTTTGTGGGGGTCTGGTTGGGGCTTGGGGGTCTGGGCTGGGGTGGTACTGGGGGGGTCTCAGGAAGCCTAGGCCAAGGGGGGGGATCCTGAGGGTTGTGGGGAGGGGTCTTAAGGAGAGCATGGAGTGGGGGGCCTGGGCTGGGATGTTGCGGTCTGGAGGTGGGTACAGCATAGGGGTCCTGAGCCTGCGGTGCTGGGGGGTCCCATAGGTGTGGGGTATGGCACAGCACCATCCCACATCCCCATTGGACCCCACAGGCGATGGTGGAGCCCCCCAACTTCTCATGGGTGGCAGAGGGGCGGCTGGCGGGGCTGGCCATGCCACGAGAACCGGGTCATTACCGCTTCCTGCTGGGCCAGGGCGTGAGGCACCTGGTGTCACTGTCTGAAAGGGCCCCCCCGCATCATGGCTGCTGCCCCACGCTGCAGCTCCATCGCTTCCGTGTGCCTGACTTCACCCCACCGACACCCGCACAGATCCAGAGCTTCCTGCAGCTGGTGGAGGAGGCCAATGGACGTGGGGAGGTACGAGCTGGGGGGGGTCCCAGAGGGGGACAACAAGGGGGGGTGGCAGAGGAGGTGGCACCGGGATAAGGGGGGTGATGTTGGAGTGCTTGGTGGGTGTCAGCAAGGTGGCACTAAGGTGGAGGTGGCACTGAGATGCCAAGGGGGTGATGGTGCCAGAGCTGCCAGGATGGGATACGTGATTCCATGGTGGGTGACACCATGAGCAGGGTGTCACCAGTGATGATGGAGGGGGGTGTCACCAGTGATGAAGGAGGGGGGTGACACCGGTATGGAGTGGGTGATGTCAGGGTAGGTGACAGCAGGATGGAGGTCACAACCAGAGGGAGGTGATGCCCTTGTCCCTTGTCACTGTGCAGGCGGTGGCTGTGCACTGTATGCTGGGGCACGGCCGGACGGGCACCATGTTGGCCTGCTACCTGGTGAAGACAAAGAAGATGAGCGGCAGCGACGCCATCAAGGAGATCCGCAGGCTGAGGCCGGGCTCCATTGAGACACGGGAACAGGAACAAGCTGTCATGGAGTTCTACCAGCACTTCAGGTATGTGCAGCCCCCTGGGGGGGGGGTCTCTATGCCATGAAGACCATGGCAGGCACATCTACAGGGCCCAACTGAGATATGGATCTGCCTCATTGTAGTGCTGGAGAGGACAGCAAGGAGGTGTGAGCAAACATGAGCATCTCTACAAGCAGCACGTGCTGGATGGAGGGGAGATGCTCCCTGAGAAGCTTTGCGCATCCTGCTTGGTGCCACCATCTGTCTTGTCCCCATTAAAGGACTTCTTGTTGCTCCTCTCCACTTCTGTTTGTGGAACTAAAGGGTCACCAGAGACCCCCCCACCTTCACCGTGTCCCACCATTGCACCACGTTGACTTGCTGCCATCCCCGAGCTGCACTCCTCAGCCTTCATCCCAATCATCACCGCTTGGAACCCATCAATAGCACCCGAAAATCAGGGATCCCATATCACAAGGCTCTGAATTTCAGCCTGCCATCCTCAGAGCTGATCAACTGCCAATGCACTGACGCAACATGGAGGGTGAGAGCAATGTCAGCTCCCCAGGGCCGTCCCGGGACGTGGATGCTTAAAGTGAAGCTTAGATGGAATTTAGGCATCTCCGTTCCAAAAATCCAATCCTGAAAATCTCTTCTCAGCTCTTCCTAACCTTGGTGGCATTTAAATCCTAAGTGGCACGAAGCGTCACCGTCCCCATTGCCGGGTGTATGGCACAGTGCCGGAGCATGCGGTGCTCACCAGGTACCAGCTCATCACCTCCACCATGGGCTGGAGGACCCTCAGCTCCATCCACACACCTCCATATCTCCAAATAGGATGGTGAAAACCCCAAATGCCATCATCTGCCACCAGAAATGCCCCACCATGGCGGTGACATGCAGTTGGTTGGGGTCAGAGCTGGCAGGGATGGGATGGAGGAGGTGGTGGTGGGAATGAGGAGACCCCAAAGTGGGCGCAGAGCAGCATTTAATGGGGTCATCAGCCCTACTTGGGGACTTGGAGATGTGGTTTCCCCTATGGGTGCCATCATGGCTCTGAGGGAACCATGAAGCCATATGGGGACAAAAGGGG
Source organism: Coturnix japonica (assembly GCF_001577835.2). Lineage (NCBI taxonomy): Eukaryota > Metazoa > Chordata > Aves > Galliformes > Phasianidae > Coturnix > Coturnix japonica. The sequence goes on from NC_029540.1 coordinate 2,029,731, forward strand.
ATTGTCACGTGCCGGCACCCAATACAGGTCATGGGTGGCCAGGGTGGGGGTAGATGCCCCATGTTGAGGGTGTGGGGACATAGAAGGGGTCGGGGCCAGTGCAGAACGGTCCTAAGCCCACGGAGTCGCAGCTCTCACATGGGGCTGGGAGATGCAGAAAAGCAGCTTAACAGCAGAATTATTTCCTTTAACTCCTCTTACTTTAGCTCTGTCCTTAATAGTCTCCCATGCTCCGGGGGCCGGGCCAGGCCGAACTGAAGGGGAGGGGGACAGCGAGACCCCCACCTTGAGGAGGGGACAAGGATGGGGGCTTGGCCTCAGCATCCCCACTGCAGTGCTATGGGGATGGGCCATGCTGTGCCCCCAACCTGGCATGGACCCATTGGGGCCTGGTGGCATCTTAGGGTCAGGAGTGGGGGATGTCCCCTCCCTGTTCCCCCCCAGCATCAGAGCCCCCAGGCTGGCTGACAGCCCAGCTCCGGCTCAACGCTGTGGGATGGGGACAGGGCTCTGGTGGCTGTACCCTCAATGGGGACACAGCTTGGGATTAAAGGGGTGATGGACGGGGTGGGAGAAGGCAGCCAGAGAGCAGCGGGGGGGGCGTGGGGGGGCATGTGTGTGGGTGGTACATGGCGTGGCATGGGATGGGATGGGATGGGATGGAATAGAATGGGAATTGGGATGGGATGGGAATTGGATGGGATGGGATGGGATGGGATGGGATGGGAGAGCCATGGCATGGGATGGAATGGGATGGGATGGGATGGGATGGGATGGTGTGGTGTGGTATGGTATGGTATGGTATGGTATGGTATGGTATGGTATGGTATGGTATGGTATGGTATGGTATGGAACAGCCATAGCATGGGATGGAATTGCACGTCATGGCATGGGATGGGATGGGACAGCCATAGCATGGCATGGCATGGGATGGGATGGGATGGGATGGGATGGGATGGGATGGGATGGGATGGGATGGGATGGGATGGAACGCCATGGCATGGGATGGAATAGCACTGTATGGGATGGAATAGCATTGTATGGGATGGAACAGCATGGTATGGGATGGAATGGAATGGCATGGCATGGCATGGCATGGGATAGTAAGGTACAGTATGGCATAGTATGGCATGGCATGGCATGGCATGGCATGGGATGGGATGGGATGGGATGGGATGGGATGGGATGGGATGGGATGAAACAGCTATGGCATGGGACGGAATGGCATGGGATGGAATAGCATGGCATGGGATGGAATAGCATGCGATGGGATGGAATAGGATGGGATGGGATGGAATAGCATGGCATGGGATGGAATGGCATGGTGTGGGATGGGACAGCCATGGCGTGGGATAGAATGGCATGGAATGGGATGGAGTAGCATGGGATGGGATGGAATAGGATGGGATGGAATAGCATTGTATGGGATGAGATGGGACGTCATGGAATGGCATGGAATGGGATAGCATGGTATGGGATGGAATGGGATGGGATGAGATAGAACAGCCATGACATGGGATGGAATGGGATGGGATGGAATAGCATGGCATGGGATGGCATGGGCTGGCTTGCAGTCACAAAGCCATGGGATGTCCCCCCTTGGAAGGGGATCTTTGAGCCCAACTCCTGGCTCTGCTTGTCTGGCAGGCTTAGGATGGCACAACATGGCATGGGATGGGATGGGATGGGATGGGATGGGATGGGATGGGATGGGATGGGATGGGATGGAACAGCCATGACATTGGATGGAACAGCCATGGGGTGGGATGCAATAGCATGGTATGGGATGGAATAGCATGGTATGGGATGGAATAGCATGGTATGGGATGGAATAGCATGGTATGGGATGGAGTGGCATGGCATGGGATGGAATGGTATGGGATGGAATAGCATGGCATGGCATGGGATGGAATGGTATGGGATGGAATAGCGTGGCATGGGATGGAATGGCATGGTATGGGATGGAATGGCATGGTATGGGATGGAACAGCCATAGCATGGGATGGAATGGCATGGCATGGGATGGTATGGCATGGGCTGGCTTGTAGTCATAAAGCCATAGGATGTCCCCACTTGGAAGTGGATCTTTAAGCCCAACTCCTGGCTCTGCTTGCCCGGCAGGCTTAGGATAGCACAACATGGCACAGGATGGGATGGCCTGGCCCTGCATGCCATAGACCCCACACCCCCTGTCCCCCCTATACCTTTAACCCCCCCATCCCTCCCCATCCTACGCCTCCATCACCCCGATGCTCCCCTCTCCCCTCCCCCTCCCCACCATTGGCTGCCAGCAAGCTTCAGTTACTAAGGCAACAACCAATCAGAAGCGCCGCAGCGAGGAGGGGGCGTGTCTTATCCAGGCCCCTCCCCCCGCGGTGGCTGTGGCGGCGCGGTCGGTTCGGTCCCGGTTCGGGAGATGAAGAACCGACACCTGCCCCCGGTTCGGGGCCTCGGGGAGCCGGTGGGATCCCTGCTGAGCTCCGCCGGTGGGACCCGGTAACGGGAGCGAGGCTGCGGGACGGGGAGGATCTGTGCTATGCGGTGGTGGCTCCGCGCGGCCTTCCTCAGCCTGCTCGCTGGCACCGACGGTACCTCACGGCGGGACCGGGGGGGTTCGGCTCCGAGTTCGGCTCCGGGTTCGGCCCCCGCGTTCGGTTCCGGGTTCGGCCCCGTTCGGCTCCGGGTTCGGTTCTGCGTTAAGCCTCGGGTTCGGCCCCCGCGTTCGGCCCCGTTCGGCTCCGGGTTCGGCTCCATTCGGCCCCGGGTTCGGCCCCGTTCGGCCCCGAGTTCGGCCCCATTCGGCCCTGTTCGGGCCCCGCGTTCGGCTCCGGGTTCGGCTCCGTTCGGCCCCGTTCGGCCCCGCGTTCGGCCTCGGGTTCGGTCCCGTTCGGCTCCGAGTTCGGCCCCGTTCGGTCCCTTTCGGCCCCGGGTACGGCTCTGAGTTCGGCCCCTTTTGGCCCCAGGGTTCGGCCCCGTTCGGCTCCGAGTTCGGCTCCGAGTTCGGCCCCCATCCGGCCCCGCGTTCGGCCCCTTTTGGCCCCAGGGTTCGGCCCCGTTCGGCTCTGAGTTCGGCCCCGGGTTCGGCCCCGTTTGGGCCCCGGGTTCGCCTCTTTCGGCCCCCGGGTTCGGTCCCCGTTCGTCCCGGTTCGGCCCCGGTCCCACAGCTGGTCCCGTCCCGGTGCAGGCAGCGGGCAGAGCGGGGCCGTGGTTGGCCGCGTCGGGGACAGCGCCGTGTTGGGCTGCGACCTGTTGGGCTCCCAGCCGGGCCGGCCGCCGCTCTACGTGATCGAGTGGGTGCGAGTCGGCTTCGTCCTCCCCATCTTCATCAAGTTCGGCCTCTATTCACCACGCGTGGACCCCGAGTACATCGGTGAGGGGCTCAAAGGGGGCACTGGGGGCTGGGGGGGTTCAGTGGGTCTCTATGGGGTGGTGGGGGCCCATATGGGTTAAGGCCCCTGAGCTCAGCCCCTTATGGCTCGTGGTCCCATTGAAGTTCTGCAGCATTGACTTCCATCATTCACTGCCCCATAAGATGCTCAATTCTGTCCCCACTGGGTCCTTGTGAGCAGCCCTATAATTGTGGGCCCCATAAAGACCCCAAACCCCCCAGGTTATGTCCCCTATGGGTCACTGTGGAGAGCCCAGAGCTCATAGTCTCCATCCTCTGTGGGTCACAGTCCCCTTGAAGGCCCTGACACACATTGCTCTGACCCATATGGGTTACAGCCCCCATAAAGACCTGTCCCCTATGGGTCACCGACCCTATAAAGGCCCTGAGCCCTTGGGATCTGTCCCCAGTGGGTCCCAGTTCCCCCCTATGGGTCACAGTCCCTATAAAGGCCCTGAGCCCTTGGGATCTGTCCCCAGTGGGTCCCAGTTCCCCCCTATGGGTCACAGTCCCCATGAACACCTGATCCCCATATGTGTGGGTCCCCTGACCTCTGTCTGCTGTGTGTTGTGATCCCCATGGAGGGTTATGGACCCCTTGATGGTCTCCCCCAAAGCCTTTGAGTGTTGTCCCCATTGGGACCCTATGGGTCACGGTCCCTATAAAGCCCTATCCTCTGTTCCTTATGGGTCACATTCCCCATAGCCTATGGTTCTCCAATGGGTCACAGCCCCTATGAGATGAGCCCCTTTGTCCCCTATGGGTCACAGTCCCCCCCATAGACCCCACTGCCCTGCGTGGCCCCGAGGTTGTTTGTGGGGCAGGGATTTGGCCCTTCAGCAGCTCAGCCGTGGCGTGGGAGGGCCGATCCCATATGATGGTGACCAGGAAACCCCCCCCCCCCCCCCCCTTCCAGGTGACAGTAACCCCATAGTGACAACACACCTGGTGACACCAAACCCTGCTCTCCGTGGGGCCCCATAGCTCCGGTTACCTGCAGGGCTCAGGTTTCCCTATGGGCAGGCAGCAGATGGAGCTTGGCTTTGTCCCTTGTGGTCCCTATAGTGTCACCGACACCCCAGGGTTGATAATGGGGGTGAATGAATTGGGGTGGGGGGGCACCAAACTCAGCCTGGCAGCCTTGACCCCAAACAGCTCCAGTGTCACCTGTGGAGCCCCTAATGTCACCTGGTGCCGCTTTAGGGACACGAGTGGGCTGCAGCCATCGCCACCAAAGTATTTAAGGGGGGGGAATGGGGTCATTCATCCCCACCTGCCGCTGTGCCCCCTGGTTGGGGGGTGGGTGGGGGGGTGCTGGCCCCCATCGTGGTCCCTGCATCCCCCCCATGGCGGTGGCTGCTTGTCCCCTTTGTGTCCCTTTGAATGGCGGTTGCCAGGGGATTTCGGTGGGGAGGGCAGCGGTTGTTTTGTTATCGGTGGGGGGAGGAGGAGCAGCAGTTGGGGCCGGCGTTGGGGGGGGATTAGGGGCGTCCCCTGAGCTCTGAGCCGCGCCAAAGGGACCTTTGTTCGGAGCCCGCTGTTCCCAGAGCCCGGCTGTGGGGCTGCCCCACACATCCCAGCGGTGCCGTGCCCTCATTCCCATCCCTCCCACGGTCCCCATCACCTCCTGGGAAAGGCAAATATGGGAGAGGCTGGAGGGAAACCAAAGCTGCACGTGGTTTGAAACTGCATTCCCTAAACCGCCCGACCCGGTCCTGCTTCTTCATCATCATCATCATCATCCTCACCGGGCACGTCTGGCTGGTGCAGCACCCACATGGGAACATTAGGGACACACAATGGGGACCCTGGGGGCACAAGACACCCCCAATGGTAAAACTCAATGGGAGCCACCTGCTGGCGTGCTGCTCTGCCCTCTCACCCCACTGCTGCCCCATAGATGATGGCACATATGGGGCAGAGCAATGGGGTTTGGGGGTTCTGTGGTGCCGGCTGCACCCCGGCATCGCTGAGCCAATATTGCAGTGCATGTCTGAGCCGATTACGGCTCTGATAATAGCGCAGGGGGATTAGGGGGCTGTGCTGGTTCTGCTTCTCCTCCTTCTCCTCCTCCTCATCCAAAGGGATGGCATGGGGTGAGCACCCCAATGCAAAGGGCTGGCTCCCACCCATGGCTCAGTGGTGTTTGATGCCATGGGGTGCTGCTCGGGGGTCTCCAGACCCCACAACATGGCAGGGATGAGGAGTGCGGGGGTGGGCCGAGGCTTAACAGGGCTCCGAGGGTGAGCAGCTCTGATAGGGGGGGTCAGGAGGGGGGGGACACACAGGGTTGTCCCCAAGCAATGCCGTGAGCTCGTCATCCCGCAGGTCGCGTGCGGATTGAGGAGGGAGCATCGCTGCGCATCGACCTGCTGCGCGCTGAGGATCAGGGCTGGTACGAGTGCAGGGTGCTCTTCCTCGACCGCCCCAGCGCTGATGCTGACTTCCAGAACGGGACCTGGATTCACCTCACTGTTAACGGTAGGGATGGGCCGGAGGGGTCCAGGTGCTGACATGATGCTGGTGGTCCACCCTGTGGTGGCGTCGTGAATCTCGTTGTCACCCTGTTCCCCATGTCTGGGGTGGGCGCTTGTTGTGGTCCTCTCTTTGTGCTGCCATGGGGTGGATTCTACTGCCCCCTATTGCCCCTCTTGCAGGATGGAGATGGTGGTGGGGATGGTGGAGAGGAGGATGGAGATGGTGGTGGGGATGAGGATGGAGATGGTGGTGGAGATGAGGATGGAGATGAGGATGGAGATGGTGGTGGGGATGAAGGTGGAGATGAGGATGGAGATGGTGGTGGGGATGGTGGTGGGGATGAGAATGGAGATGGTGGTGGGGAGGAGGATGGAGATGGTGCTGGGGATGAGGATGGAGATGGTGCTGGGGATGAGGATGGAGATGGTGGTGGGGAGGAGGATGGAGATGAGGATGGAGATGGTGGAGATGGTGGTGGGGATGAGGATGGAGATGGTGGTGGAGAGGAGGATGGAGATGAGGATGGAGATGGTGGTGGGGATGAAGATGGAGATGAGGATGGAGATGGTGGTGGGGAGGAGGATGGAGATGGGAAGGGGATGGGACAATCACCACCCATTGCAGGACGGGATCCCACCCCAGACCCCTCGCTCTCAGGGCTGGGGCTAAATCCTCTCTTTCCTGTGTTTCTCTTCCCAGCACCCCCAACCTTCCTGGTGACCCCCCCTGCGTTTGTGGAGGTGCGGGACCGCGACGCGCTGAGCCTCACCTGCACGGCTGTGGGCAACCCACAGCCCATCATCAGCTGGAAGAGGAGCGACCTGGCCCTGCAGAGCGGGGACACGGTGCAGGTGAGTGAGCTCAGTGTGACACCAGCAGGGGGGGGACCCATCCCATATTGTCCCTATTGGTGACCTATTGCAGGTGAGGAACGGGACGCTGAGCATCGCCGCGGTGGAGCGCGCCAGTGCAGGCACCTACACGTGCCATGCGTCCAGCAAGGAGGGCACCATCACCCACACCACCCGTGTGCTGGTGCAGGGTGAGACCAGGACCACCTCGGGGTGGGGAGGGGGTCCCATCCTCATTGGTCTTAGCCCTCATGGTCCACTTTGCTTCATAGGGCCGCCCGTCATCGTGGTGCCACCGCAGAACATCACTGTTAACATCTCCCAAGATGCCTTCCTGGCCTGCCAGGCTGAGGCCTACCCAGGAAACCTCACCTACACCTGGTTCCAGGGCAGCAGCAACGTGTTCCACCTCAGGTACCGGGGATGGCACTGCTGTGGCTGTGGGTTCATGGTGGATGGAGGCAATGGGACTTTGCCCACAGCAGGAACAAATCCGGGCACCTTTGGCTGTGATGGGAGTGTGATGAAGGGCTTCCTCCATCCTTGCTGTGCCCTTTTCCACCCCCTCGTCTCCTCACAGTCACCTCCAGGCACGGGTGCGCATCCTGGTGGATGGGAGCCTCCTGCTCCAGCGAACCATCCCAGATGATGCGGGCAAATACACCTGCATCGCCAGCAACGGGCTGTGGAAGCCGCCTTCAGCCTCAGCCTTCATCACAGTGCTATGTAAGAGCCTTGGGGTTCCCTATGGGGTCACTGTGGGGTCCCTGGCACCTTCCTATCACCCGTCTCGTCCCCACAGACCCAGCACAGGTGACCACCATGCTCCCAGAGACCCACCTGCCCAAGGGGATGCGAGGCATCATCCGCTGCCCCACCAGAGCCAACCCCCCTCTGCTCTCTGTCAGCTGGACACGGGACGGGCACCCACTGGAGCTGGGCAAGGTAGGGCTGCGTGTGCCCACCCCACAGCATCCCAGTGCCCCCTTGGCTTCATCCTCCTTCCCTCCTCCCAGTTCCCAGGGTGGTCCACGAGACCTGATGGCTCCATCGTCATCGCCACGGGGAATGATGATGCTCTGGGGGTTTACACCTGCACCCCATACAACAGCTACGGCACCGCCGGCGCATCCCGACCCACTCGTGTCCTGCTCAAGGTGAGGGTGAGGAGTGGGGATGTCACCACAGCCCCATCCTACTGTGTGCTGTCACCATCCCCAGCACCACGTGTGGCTCTTCCAGGACCCCCCCAGCTTCACGGTGCGTCCCAAGGAGGAATACTTCCAAGAGGTGGGCAGGGAGCTGGTGATCCCTTGCATGGCCCATGGGGACCCCCCACCCACTGTCACCTGGGGGAAGGTAAGGGAGCCCACCTGGGGGGTCAAAGTGGGTTTTGTCCTCCTTGGGATGAGGGTGGGGATGAAGGTGATGGGGCTGGGGGGGGTCAGGGATGGTGGGGATGGGGTTGATGGGTGTGGGGGGATGGGGATGGAGATGGGGTGAGGATAGAGGTGGGATAATGAAGGAGAGATGGAGATGGTGGTGGGGATGGGGATGGAGATGGTGATGGGGAGGAGGATGGAGATGGTGCAGATGGTGGGGAGGAGGATGGAGATGGTGATGGGGATGAGGATGGAGAAGGTGGTGGAGATGGTGATGGGGAGGAGGATGGAGATGATGGTGGAGATGATGGGGAGGAGGATGGAGATGGTGATGGGGAGGAGGGTGGAGATGGTGGTGGAGATGGGAAGGGGATGGTACAGTCACCACCATCAGCGTGTCCCTGCCATGCAGGTGGGCAGTGCAGGGCAGATTGGTGCCCAGGTGGATGGGAACAGCAGCCTCATCTTTCACCCACTCATCAAGGAGCAGCATGGGGTGTGGGAGTGCACAGCCACCAACGCAGTGGCCAGTGTCAGCACTGCCACCACCGTCCACGTGCTGGGTGAGTGGGACAGGCATCATCTGCAGGTGGGGCAGGATGGATGTGCTTTGGTGATCCAACCTACGTGGTCTCTCTGCCTTCATCCCCAGGAACCAGCCCTCACGCCGTCACCAACGTCTCCGTGCTCCCGCTCCTGTTGGCAGCCAACATCTCCTGGGAGCCAGGCTTTGATGGAGGCTACTTCCAAAGGTTCAGCGTCTGGTACACACCGCTGTGAGTCCCCCTCTGATGGCACCAACTGTCCCTTCCCATCCCTCAGCCGTGGCTCAGGGCTCTGTGTCCCCATAGGGTGAAGCACCCACCTCGTGCCCACCACGACTGGGTGTCGCTGGCGGTGCCGCCGGGGGCTCAGCACCTCTTGGTGGAGAACCTGCAGCCAGACACGAGCTATCAGTTCAGCGTGCTGGCTCAGAACAAGCTGGGCAGTGGTCCCTTCAGCCAGATCGTCACCTCCGTGCCCAGGGGTGAGAGCAGAGCACACAACACCCCCCAAATATCCCCTAAAAGATGGCAAGCCCCCTATTTCCACCCCATTCTTACCCACCCAGGCTTCCCAGTGACCACAGTGCCTCCAGAGCCGCCGGCTGTCACCGTGCACATCCTGCTGTCCCCACCACAGGCTCTGAGTGCCAACCAGACGGCGCGGGGGGTCCTGCTTCGTTGGCAGCCCCCGGTGCAGCTCTCGGTGCCGCTGAGCGGTTACGCCTTGGAGCTGCGGCAGGACCGGGGCGGCTGGGAGGTGCTGGAGCGCTCCATCCCCAGCACAGAGAGCCAGGTGCTGGTGCCGGGGCTCATCAAGGTGAGGGTCTGCGTGGTGGTGGGTTGGGGGGGGGGTCTCGCCAAGGAGGGGCTGCAGTAAATAAGGGGTGATGGTGCTCTTTCTGTCCCCATAGGACGCCTTCTATGAGTTCCGCCTGGTGGCCTTTGCTGGCAGCTACATCAGCGACCCCAGCAACACGGTGAACGTCTCCACGGCAGGTGAGGGCTACAGCCACCCCCTGCCCCCCAACCAGGGGGCAGAAATAAAGACTGATGGGATGTTTGGGGTGGGAAGAGACTTCCAAGGTCATCTAGTTACGACCGCCGTACTATAGGTAGGGACATCATTAGACCAGGTCGTTCAAAGCCCCATTCAGCCTGGCCTTGAACACCTCCAATGGAGTGGTTGGGTTGGAAAGGTCCTTACAGATCCCAGAGACATGGAACAGTTGGGTTGGAAAGGCCGTAGCAGATTGCAAAGACATGGAATGGTCAGGTTGGGTCCGAAAGGCCCTTACAGATCCCAGAGATGTGAAATAGTTGGGTTGGAAAGGTCCTTACAGATCCCAGAGACATAGAAAAGTTGGTTTGAATTGAGTTGGAGAGGTCCTAGCAGATTCCAGAGACATGGAATGGTTGGATTGGGTTGGAAAGGCCCTTACTATCCCGGAGACATGAAATAGTTGGGTTGGAAAAGTCCTTACAGATCAAAGAGACATAGAATAGTTGGGTTGGAAAGGTCCTTACAGGTCCCAGAGACATGGAATAGTTGGGTTGGGTTGGAAAGGTCCTAGCAGATCACAGAGGAATGGAACAGTTGGGCTGGAAGCATCCTTACAGATCCCAGAGACATGGAATGGTCAGGTTGGGTTGGAAAGGCCCTTAAAGATCCCAGAGATATAGAACAGTTGGGTTGGTAGGATCCTTACAGATCCCAGAGACATGGAATAATCAGATTGGGTTGGAAAGGTCCTTACAGATCACAAAGACATGGCACAGTTGCTTTGGAAAGGTCCTAACTCGCGAAATCACTCAGTTGTTCTTTATTTTTACCAACCTACGTGCCATTCCAAACAGCCAACGAGACACCAATTCCTACAAAAAGCTTTTAGCAAAGCACAAACCTCCTTAAAAGCCCTCATAGGAAGAGAGGCCGTGCTCTGTGCCCTTCATTGATTCTCCCCCTTCAAAAGGGAACGCTGCAGGGCGCATCTATGGCCCTTTGTAAGACCCATCCCCATCTCCCACCCACTGCAGGGATGGAGGTGTACCCATCCCGTACGCAGCTCCCCGAGCTGCTCCCACAGCCTGTGCTGGCCGGGGTGATCGGTGGGATCTGCTTCCTCAGCGTGGCCATCATCTTCAGCACCACGGCCGCCTGCATCATGAACCGGCGCCGGGCCGCCCGCGTCCAGAAGAGACGCCAAGGTAATGAATTGGGTGTGAGGAAGGGGATAGGAAAGAGAATGGAGGGGGGGTCCTTGGCTTTGTGTGCATGACCTTGTGTCATCTCATCTCTATGTGTGATCCCCCCCCGTTGTGTTCTCATGGCCTTCCAGATCCACCGCTTGTCTTCTCCCCCAACAAGAAGCTCCCAGCTGCGCAGTAAGTCGCGCCCCACACCATTGCCCCACATCTCACTGTGCTCTTCCCCCCCCCATCGTTGCTGGGTTCGGGGCAGGGAGTTGGGCTCGGGGTGTCACCCATGGGTGCTGTGCTTTCCTCTGTGTGGGGTTTTAGCTGAAGAAAGCAGACAGAGCACAGCACCCATTGGGAATCCCTCCCAGATAACAAGGAGGCATCGGATGCATCCAAGTGCAGCGGTTCTCTTCTCCTTCCAGCCCTTCTCACACCTCTGATAGCCCACCCAGCACGGCCAAGATGAAGCTACAACCCTCCCCATGCCCCAGCCTGCGTCGGGCTCTGCTATGGGGTGAGAAGGCAGGCACCAGCCTGGGGCTGAGCATCGCGGGGGGGTCCGGTGCTGGATACACCCTCTATGAGAGCCACGTTGGAGAGCACGTCCCATTGGAGCGCATCCGCCGTGGCCCCGACGGCCGCTTCGTGGTGGAGACCACCGAGACGACCCCCCCACAGCAGGACCCCCCCTGTGCACGTAGCCAGGAGATGGAGCCCATCTGGCACAAGGAGGTGGCGTTACGCTCTCGCCCCCCCGGGAACCCCCCCTCGTCCTCCAGCCGCCGTCGGGGTCGATACTTTGGATACGGCAGCAGCAGCCCCGTGGATGAAGGCGCCGCTCTGTGCATCGTGGATGTCAGCCCTGTGGCCTCTGCCACCACTCTGCCTTACAGCCCCAGCCCCCCCAGCACCCGCTGGGACTCGTTACCCCCCCGGGGCACCCCCCCAGACTCCAACACCCCCCAACGGACCGCGTCCCCCCCACCCCAAAGCGGCATCCTGCAGTACCTCAGCCTGCCCTTCTTCAAGGAGATGTGTGTGGATGGCGACTGGCCCCCCCCCGAAGAACTATCACAGCCCCCCACACCCCCAAAACAGCAGCCTGGGATGGGGCAGGACTGCACGGACCCATGTGCCAAGCTCCCCCCGACCCCCACCCTCTTACAGCCCCCCAAGGTGCCGCTGGGTCCCGTTAAGGCCTCGCTGCCCGGCCCCCCTGTATGGTCGACCCCCCCAGAACCGACCCGCCGTGTCCCCCCCATTGATAAGACTGAAAGCAGGGAGGTGCCCCCCCCCGAGAAACTACCCCGGGGCAGCCTGACCAGCCAGAGCAGCGGCCGTGGCAGCGCATCCTTCCTGCGGCCCCCATCCCTTGCACCATCCCTGGGGGGGGCTGGACCTGGTACCCCTATGGGGGATGGGGGCAGCTGGAAGGTGGGCAATGAAACGGTCCCCAACATGGGGGGAAAAAGGTGAGGAGGGGGATGGGGACAGCAGGGGGATGGGGGTGGGAATAGGGACAAGAGGATGGGGGTGGCACTTTGGGATGGGGACATGGTGATGGTTGGGCATGGGGGCAGTGGTAAGAGTTGAGCTTGGGGACATGGGGACAATGGGGACATTTGGGTGTGGGGATGGAGGGATGCTCAGTGGCCATTGGGACACAGACATGGTGTCACTTGGGGCTGGGGGCAGTGGGATGCTCAGTGGCTGTGGGAACACAGGGGACATAGAGATGGTGTCACTTTAGGGATGGGATGGAGGCAATGGTGACACTTGGGGACAGATAACAGGGATGTTGGGGGGACACGGGTGACACTTGGGCACAGGGATGGGGACACAATGGTGGCACATGGGGGGCAATGGAGCCTCCTCCTTCCCATATATCCCCATAGGAGGGACACCTCGGTGGATGAGAGCTACGAATGGGACGCCGAGGTGACACTGACCACCGACCTGCTGGCAGCCCTGCAGCTCTATGGCAGCTCAGAGCCCCCCCGGCCCCTCCCCACCATCACCCTCCGGGACCTCGAGCATCAAAGTGAGTCCATAACAGCGGTGATAAACCCTCCCATTGGGGGATAGGGGGGGCGGGGGGGGTGTAGCTTAGCTGCCCCACTTCGGCTCTTAGTATAGAGGGGGGGGGGTCACGCTGTGCTGCTGCTCTCCCCGCAGAGCCCGGTGGTTCCAAGCCGGTGACTTCGGTGGCTGCGGAGTCGTTGGTGGCGGCGGGGGGACCCCCCCCCCAGCACGGGCGGCACAGGGAGGGGGCACAGCAACGGAGGAGGCAGCGCTCGGGAGGGGGCCGGGGGGGCTGCGGTGAGCGCTGTGAGCTGGCCACGCTGCTCTAAGAGCCCCATAGGGCTCTATGAGGATGGGGGCGTGTCCCCGTCCCCCCCCCCCAACCCTCCTCAGTGCTTTATGGGGTGGGGGGGTGACCCCCTGCAGGGTCCCCTGTGTGGGGCGGGGTGGAATAAAGAGATGTGATGATAGAGCTGGCACTGTGCTCACCCCCCCCCCAACCCCATTAACGAGGTGGGGGGGGGCACTTTAAGGGGGGGGGGGCACTTTAAGGGGGGGGGCACTTTGCAGAGAATGGGGGGGGGGCTGATTGGCTAGGGACGGTGATGGACGATAAGGGAATGAAGTGCCGGGATGGGGATGGGGTGATAATGGGGAGGGGTCGTGCGTGGTCTAGGTGATATGGGGGGGGGGCTTTGGTTCGTGTGAGGATGGAAGGGACCGCGTGGTCGAGGTGGGTAATGGGTGCCGCACTGGGGCGTGGGGGGGATAGGAGTGATAATGGGGGGGCTGTGGGGGGCATGGAGGGGGGTGTCGCTGTGATGGGATGGGGATGGGGGGTCGCTGTGATTGGATGGGTGGATGGACACCATGGCTGCGATGGCCGTGGGGATGGGGGGGGGCGTGAGGCGGTGATGGGGACTGGGGGGGTGGGGGTCACGATGGGTCGCCGTGGCCTCTGATGTGACCACAGGCTGGTGTGGGGTGTTGTGGGGTGGAGGGGGGGGCTGTGGGGTGGGGGTGCAGAGCCGCAATGTCCCCAACCCGGCCCCCCCGGGGGGGGCTGGGGGTTTCCCCATGCGGGGAGGCCCGTGGCAGCCGCCCAAGCCCTCCTCTTCCATGGGAGAGCCACCAAAACAAACAACACAACCTCGCACGAGGCACCGCGCCTCCAACCCCCCCCCCATATCACCCCCCCCCATATCACCTCCCCCATATTCACCCCTTCCTTCCTTCTCCCCCCCCCCCCCGTGTTACACGGTGTGCACGCAGTTGGGGACCCCAATATGGGGACACCCAGAGGTGCCCACGTGGCCGGTCTCCCCTGGGTTCCCCCCCCCCCCCCCAGGGGTTTCCGGGTGTGAGAAGGACAGTTAATGGGGGAGGGGGGGACTAGGGTGGGAAGTGCCCTGGTGACCCCTATAGGGGGGGTGCAATGGGGGGGGGGGTAATGGGGTCATATATGGGGTGATGGACACTGGCGTCACGGGAGGGGGTAGGGAGGAAAAAAGGGGGGGTGCACCACAGGCTATAGCGGTGATATGGGGGTCGGTTCACTACCCATGCTGCACTCAGTGATATGGTGGGGGGGTCAACACTAGTATAGGGTGATATGGGTGGGGGGTCTCAACAAGTATAGGGTGATATGGGGGGTGGGGGTCACCAACCATAGAGTGATATGGGGGTCACCAACTTAGTGGTGATAATAGAGAGGGTTATAACATGGGGGGCGTGGGAGTTGGGGGGGGGCTGGGACCCTTGGGGAACAGCACGTCTGGTAGGGGGACATGGGCGGACAGCACCCAATGGGTGACATAAGGGGGGTGATACAGAGGGGGGTGACACGGGGACACAGTGGGGACCACCACCCTCGCTACCCCCCCGACCCCCCCCCCCGGAACCCCCCGAAGCTCAGCGCTGACGTCACTCATCCCTTTGGCTCCGCCCACCGTGACGCCCTCCCGCGCTTTGACCATATAAGGGCACGCTGTGCGCAGGCCACGCCCACATCGCGCAGGCCACGCCCACCTCCGCAATAACCACGCCCCCTCCGCCCCCGCCCTGCCCGGGGCAGCGACCGGGGGGCAGCTGGGGGGGGGGAATGGGGGGGTATAGGACGGCCCTATAGAGCCGAGGGGGGGTGGGGAGGGCACAGCGACACCAAGAGTATATGGGGAGGGGGTATCGAGGGGCACAGGGTCTGTACCCTGGGGGCGAGAGGTGGTGGATGTAATGGGGGGGTAATGGATTGGGGTACCAGGGGATGGGATGGGGGGCAGATGGTATCGGAAGTGGTAGATGGGGATGGGGGGGGTGAATGGGAGGCAATGGGGATTGGGTGTCGGAATGGGGCGGTTGGAAGGATGGGGTGGGTTTGGGGATGGGGGTAAAAGGAGCGTGTGATGGGGATGGGGGGTGGGTAATGGGTGGGGGGCTGATATGGGGTGCAATGGGGAAATGGGAGGATGGAGGGGCGTGGGAAGAACGGGCATGGTGCGGCATAGAAGACCAAGCTACCAGGGAAAGCGGACCGGAAATGGGGGGATCCAAGCGACACCAAAAGTGTGATAATAATTAGAGGCGGCAGACAACTACATGGGAGTTATCGGCGGAAGGGCCACACCTGACACACAAGTGCCAGCACACGACATCTATCAATCACATCGTGCTTGGCAAAAAACCTATTCCACCGCGCCCCAGAAAGAGGAACCAGAGGAAGGAACAACCCACCACAAGGCGACCCCTCGCAAGCAGTCACCCCCCCACCCGATAAAGCACTGAGAGGGATTGTAGGTGGGGGACCGGGACACGGCGGCCCCGATGACACTCAAATAAGGAACCGAGATCGGTTGCTCTCGGTAGACCCGCAGTGCCAGCTCACAGCAGCTCCTCACGCAGCCCCCCGACGCCCTCCGAGCAGCGTGCCTCCCGTCCAGACTTGCCATCGGCGCTCGGGCGCACCCCGTCCCCGGATGCAGCCCCGTTGCTGGGGGTCCCCCGCCGGCAGCCGCACCAAACGACTCCGCCAGCCACCGAACCACACGCTTAGGAAAGACCACCTAAGTCGACTTCCTCAGAGGCCGCGACCACGAGCAAGCCAGCACCCCATGACCCCCCCCCTCGATACTAGAGCCGCAAACCTGAAGAGCAAGCTAAGCTGACAACCCCATCTCCAGAACCCCCCCTCAACTCCACCCCAGACAGGAGATTAATACTTCACCCTGTTATTCGACTCCCTATGATGCGCCTCCCAGACGGCTCCACCCTGCTCACAGGTCGACAAGGGGTTCTCGCGAGGAGAGGGCACCAGCAGGGGAACTCTGACGCTGACCCATAAGAGCTCGCAAGAGAGCTGCCTCCAAGCACACGAGCTCCGGTGGTCTCAAGTGTCACGCTCCCAGGCTCCTTCGTAGCCTCTCTCGCACACGCAGTGGCAATCCCCTGATGGGATATATGGGAAGCGGAGGCTACCAGACTTACCCCCCCTCATGTGCCACGTCCCATCGTGTTCGCATTGCCCCTGTGCCCTAAGTGTGCCCCCGAACTCCCCACGGATACCCAACATCCCTTTATCTGTCCCCAAGTGTCCCATTGGCCTCCAATCCCCCCTAAAGTGCACACCATCTCTATGTCCCCTGATGTTTCCCACAGCCCACTGAGCATCCCACTGCCCCCAGCCCAAGTGGACACCCATGTCGTGTCCACATGGCCAGCTGAGGCATTCCCTCATTCCCCACACCCAAATGTCCCATTGTCCCCATGTCCCAAGCTCACTCCTTACCACTGCCCCCATTGCCCAACCATCACCATGTCCCATGCCCACATTAAGTGCACTTCGCCCCCAATCCTCTTGTCACCATAATTCACGCACCCGACAAAAATCCCCCAGTCCGTTGTTCACCCACCTACCACCTCACGGCGGGAGGACAAGCCTCACCATCCTTTACCCCCCAAAACCATGGTTGGGAACGACGCAGCCCGTTGCATTGACCACGACCCATATT
>NC_029540.1:2046621-2050280 GCF_001577835.2 Coturnix japonica
AAGTGCCCCCCCTCCCGTCCCATCGGGGCGGTGCGGTTCTCCCCCGTCCCGACGGTTCGGGTCCGCCCCGGGGTCGGGCGGTGCCGTTGCCGCCCCCTCCGCGGTGACATCAGCCGTGAAAAGGGAACGGGCGGCGGCATCCGCCACTGCGGGACCGCACCGGGACCGGGACCGGGATCGGCACCACAGGTACCGAACGGGGCGGGGGGCACCGGCAGGGGGTGGGCACCGGGGGGTGGGCACGAAGGAAGGGGGGGGGGTTATGGGGATTTGGGGGGGGGTACCGGGTTTGGGTCTCCGGGTCGGGGTTCTCCGTGCTGAGCCTCCGTTGTTCCGGTCCATAAGGGCGGTTCCGTGATGACCCGCAGCACATTGCGGGGTAACGGCACCGCGCACCGCACCCGGGATCGGTACCGGGAGCGGCTCTGGGTGCGGCTTCCGGCCCTACAGCCCCGGGGGGGGGAGCGGTTATCCCCGGGTCCCTGGTTCTGCGGCCGAACCCCCCCCCCCTGCCATGGGGGTCCCCCCCTATAATGGCCCATGTCCCACCCGAGGGTCCCCTCCGCGATCCTACCGGATCCCGTTGACCCCTATGGGGACCGCGTGCGCTCTTTGCGCCCCCCCCCGGGGCTCCCTATTTGACTCCCTTTAAGACCCCTCCCTCACCCCTCCCCGTTCACTCCCCTCCTCACTGCCCCTATTGGGGGGGGTTCCGTACGGTGTCTGTGTCCTCTGCGACCCCCCCCCCCCCCCCCCCCCCCTCCCCCCCCCCCCCCAGACCAAACCAACTTTTTTCCCCCCCCCCCCCCCCAATTGGCTCTGGGTGCTATGGGGAGCACCTTAATCCCCCCCCCACCTCCGATATGGGGTGGCATTGGGAGCCCTAGTGGCACTTGGGGATGTTGGGTGGCAGTGGGTGATCTCCGGTATGGAGTGTTTAAGGTTTTGGGGTACCCTGGTGAGGTTAAGGTGGCAATGGGGTGCCTTGATGGCAATGGGGTACCCTGGTGGCTTTGGGGTGCCTTGGTGGCAATGGGGTGACTCAGTGATATTGGGGTGATCCTGATGGCATTGAGGTAGCATTGGGGTGACCTTAAGGTGCTGGGATGCCCTCGATGCCATTGAGGTGCCTTGGTGACATTGGGGTGACCTTAAGGTTGGGGTGACCTCAAAGTTTGGGGTGATCTCATGGTGTTTGGGGGCACTTTGGTGGCATTGGGGTGACTTGGTGATGTGGGGTGACCTCAAAGTGTTGGGGTGATGCTGGTGACATTGGGATGCCCAAGTGATGCTGGGGTTCCTTGGTGGCGTTGGGGTGACCTCAAGGTTGGGGTACCTCGGTGACATCGGGGTCCCCCATATCTGGGTATATGTCTGCAATGGGGTCCAGGCTCAGCCCAGTCCTCCCCATGAGGAGCTTTTGGGATTGGGGTGTGCAGAGCAGAACACACAGCCCCACATACCCACCCCATGGTTGTAGGGCATTGGGAGCGCCCCGATATGGGATGCTGTCACACAGCCCTAGGGACCATTGGGCTCTTCACCCCATAGCGCCCTATAGGATGGGAGCCAGGGGCGTGTGGGGCTGTTGGGGTGTGTGATGTGGGGCTCCCGGGGCCGCTCCCGGATCTGGCTCCGATCCCATACAAACGGGTGCAGTTTTGCAAACACAAAGTGAGTGGCTGCCAAATAATCTGAGCCAACACAATAGGGGAACTGGGGGGGGGGGGGGACCCAGCTGGGGTTGGGGTGGGTGGTTTGGGGTCAGGGTTGGGGTTTAGGGTTAGGGTTGGTGGGTCGGTTTAGGGCTGGGATTTACAGATGGGTTTTGGGGTTAGAGTTGGTGGTTGAGGTTTAAGTTTGGTGTCTGGGGTTAGGGATGGATTTTAGGGTTGGGATGGTGATGTGGGGGAACCCCAAGTGGGCTTTTGGATGGGGTTGGGGTTGGGATTAGAGTTGGGGTTGGGATTAGAGTTGGTGGTTGGGGTTCAGGTTGGGGTTCGGGACTTGGGATGGAGTTTAGGGCTGGGTGGGCATGGGTNGGACTTGGGATGGAGTTTAGGGCTGGGTGGGCATGGGTTCTGCCATTGGGATGGTCATATGGGGGGGAACCCAAGTGGACCCTTGGATGGCAGGGGTTGGGATTAGAGTTGATGGTTGGGGTTCAGGGCTTGGGATGGAGTTTAGGGTTGGGTGGGCATGGAGTGGTGCTGCCATTGGGATGGCAATGGAGGGGGACCCCAAGTGGACCTTTGGATGGCATTGGTTGGGGTTGGGGTTTGGAGCTCGGGATGGAGTTTAGGGTTGGTTGAGCATGGAGTGGTGCTGCCATTGGGATGGCATTGTGGGGTGACCCCAAGTGGACCTTTGGATGGCATTGGTTGGGGTTTGGGGCTCGGGATGGAGTTTAGGGTTGGTTGAGCATGGAGTGGTGCTGCCATTGGGATGGCCTTGTGGGGTGACCCCAAGTGGACCTTTGGCTGGTGTTGGTTGGCGTTGGTTGGGCACACAGTGGGGTTGCCACTATTGGGATGGGAAAGCGTGGGGACTCCAAGGAGGGGCCGTGCACCCCAATGCCATCAGCACAGCCCTGGGCAGGAAGCAGGGAGCGCCTGGCACGGGCGATAAGGACTGGGCAGACATCCCAGGGGAAGGGCAGTGCCGGGAGGTGTCACCACGTCCCCAAGGGAAGATGGGTGACACGGGGTGTCCTTACAGGCATGGCAAACAGGGGACCATCGTATGGGCTGAGCCGGGAGGTGCAGCAGAAGATCGACCGTCAGTACGACCCCGAATTGGAGCAGCTGTTGGTGCGTTGGATGGTGGGGCAATGTGGGGACGACATCTCCCAACCCACGCCTGGGCGGGATGGATTCCAGCAGTGGCTCAAGGATGGCACCGTGAGTCCTTTATGGGGGCGTGGGGAGTGCTATGGGGTCGGAGTGGGGTTAAGGGAGGGTCGTGGTGTCCCCTCAGCTGATGGTGGGGTGGTCATGCTTCCACCATATTGGGTTGGCCATGGTGTCTCCTTACCTAACATTGGGGTCATGATGTCTCCTTACCTAATGTTGGGGTCATCATTGTGCCACCGTATTGAGGTGGTCTTGGTGTCCCATTACCTAACGTTGGGGTCATCATGGTGCCACCATATTGGGTTGGTCATGATGTCCCTTTACTTAACATTGGGGTCATCATGGTGGCATTGCTTTGGGGAGGTCACCATGTCCCCTTACCTAACATTGGGGTCATCATGGTGCCACCATATTGGGTTGGTAATGATGTCCCCTTATTTAATGTTTGGGGTCATCATGGTGCCACCATATTGGACTGGTCATGATGTCCCCGGACTTAACATTGGGGTCACCATGTTGCCACCACATTAGGGTGGTCGTGATGTTCCTTCACCTGATGTTTGGGGTGGTCGTGGTGTCACCAGGTTGAGGAGGCCAAGGTGCCACAATACTGAAGTTGCCCTGGCATCCCCTTACCTAACATTGGGGTCATCATGATGCCATCGCTTTGGGGTGGGCCTGGTGTCCTTTCACCTGATGTTGGGGTCATCATATTGAGTTAGATATGGTGTCACCACATTGGGTTGGTCTTGGTGTCTCCACATTGGGTTGGTCTTGGTGTCACCGCATTGGGTTGGTCTTGGTGTC
>NC_029540.1:2050899-2065186 GCF_001577835.2 Coturnix japonica
GTTGGTCTTGGTGTCACCACATTGGGTTGGTCTTGGTGTCACCGCATTGGGTTGGTCTTGGTGCCACTATGACCCCATTTCTATCCCCCTCTGATGCCCCCAGGTCCTGTGCCGCCTCATCAACAGCCTCTACCCACGGGGCCAAGCCCCGGTGGCCAAAATCCAGCCATCCTCCATGGCCTTCAAGCAGATGGAGCAGATCTCACAGTTCCTTCAGGCTGCTGAACGTTACGGCATCGCCGCCACCGACATCTTCCAGACAGTGGATCTATGGGAAGGTGAGAGGGATGGGGAACAATGGGGTGACCCCAAATGTCCCCTAATAAAAGGGGGGTGGTGACTATATTGGTTACCATGTTGGTAACTATATAGGGAAGAACATGGCGTGCGTGCAGAGGACGCTGATGAACCTGGGCAGCTTGGCGGTGGCCAAAGGTGATGGGCTCTTCGTTGGAGACCCCAACTGGTTCCCCAAGTAGGTGATGGGGGTTATTTAGAGGTGGGTATGGGGTGATGTTAGGTGATGATGTGGGGTGACCCCTATGCTGGTGCCCATAGGAAATCACAGGAGAACCGGCGCGTCTTCTCAGAGGATAAACTGAAGGAGGGGCAGAGCGTCATCGGGCTGCAGATGGGCACCAACCGTGGGGCCTCGCAGGCGGGCATGACGGGCTACGGGATGCCCCGACAGATCCTCTGAGCAGCCCCAAATCCCCCCCCCCTAAACCCCAAAGCTTCCATGGGGCTGAGGGGGA
Organism: Coturnix japonica; assembly: GCF_001577835.2. Classification (NCBI taxonomy): domain Eukaryota; kingdom Metazoa; phylum Chordata; class Aves; order Galliformes; family Phasianidae; genus Coturnix; species Coturnix japonica. Next base: position 2,051,655 of record NC_029540.1, read on the forward strand.
AGGGGGGGGAGACCCCAAAGCGCATCGCTCTTCCCCATGGACCCCCCCCCACCCCCCCATGGACCACCCCATGGACCCTTCTGTGGACCAATTGGGGCTGTGCCCGCCCTCCAGGACCAAAATCTATGGGTTTTTATATAATTATTATTATGTTTTCATATCATTCCCTCCCCCCTCCCATCCCAACACCGCTGTGCCTTGGGGGGGGGGGCCGTGCTGGGTAGAGCCCCCCCCCACATAGTGGCTCTCATCCCAATAAATGGCCCCTTGTTGTTTATATGGGCTGAGAGTGGTTGTGGGGGGCAACAGGGGGGTATGGGGTGTCCCCCTCCCCTAAATATGGTGCCCAATGGCTCTTGGGGTAAGTAAGAGGCACAGAGGGGGGGTCCAGGTGTGGGGTGGGGGCACTCAGCCTATGGAGGGTGGGCTGGTGGTAATGAGGGGGTATGGGGGAGGAAGCCCCCCACCCCACCCCACATCATCCACCCCAAGGGACCCTATAAAGGGGGGGGCAGTGGGTGAGCACGTGGGGGGCGGGGCTAATGGATGTGGGCGGGTCTTGTGGGTGGGGGCGGGGCTGAGCCCCACGTGGAGGGGGGGGCAGGGACACGCGTGGATGGGACACGGGAATGTGGAGGGGAATGGAGCCCTCAGCCACGAGTGGGAGCTCAGAGTGGGGGGGTGATGGGTGATGGGAGGGCATAAATGGTGATAGAGTGGAAAAAGACACGAATAGAGCATGGAGGTGTGTGTGTGGGGGGACAGGAGGGCACAGACGGCTCCACGCGTGGAGGAAACGCCGCGTGGGCGCAGCCGGGACGAAACACCCCCCAGCCACCATAGAGTCGGCTCCGCGCTGCCTAGAGCGGCCCCCTCCGTGCCGGCCCCGCCCCCTTCGCGTCGCGTTGCCATGGGAACGAGCCGCCATTGCTGTTGTGTTGACGGAGCGGGACGGTGCAAGGCCTCACCGGACCCAGCGCTCACACAACCGGCTCCATGAAATCCTACAGCCGCTACCGGACACGGGCACGGAGCACCGAGGTGGATGAGAGCCTGTTTGGGGTGAGGGGGGGGCAATGGGGCTCACCCACCTCGTTGGGCCTGGAAACCCAACTCTAGGCCTCAGACCCCCACCCATGGGCCTGGGACCCCCACCAGGCCTTGGACAACCCCCCCACTGTGGGCCCAAGGGGCTGAACCCCCCCTCGATGCTTTGCTATGAGGAAGGTCTGTGTTGTTATGGGGGGTGGGGGGGGGGACTGAACACCCCCTCAATGAGGCTCTCCCCCCTCTTTGGGCCTGGAATCCCCCTCTAGGCCTCAGACCCCCACCCATGGGCCTGGGACCCCCACCAGGCCTTGGACAACCCCCACTGTGGGCCCAAGGGGCTGGACCCCCCGCCCCCTCAATGCTTTGCTATGAGGAAGGCCTGTGTTGTTATGGGGTTGGGGGGGTCTAAACCCCCTCAATGAGGCCTCCCCCCCTCTTTGGGCCTGGAAACCCCCTATGGCCTCAACCCCCACCCCATTAGGCCTGTGCCCCTCACCAGCCCAGCACCCCCCACCTGTGGCCCAAGGGCTGAACCCCCCCCTCAAGTGCTGTGCTATGAGGAAGGTCTGTGGTTGTTTCGGGGGGGGTCTAACCCCCCCTCCATGAGGACCTTCTTCCGCTCCCTCTTTGGCCCTGAATCCCCCTCCTAGGCCTCAGACCCCCCACCTCATGGGCCTGGACCCTCCCCAGCCTTGACAACCCCCCTCATGTGGGGGCGCCAAGGGCTGCCCCGCCGCCCCTCAATGCTTTGCTATGAGGAAGGCCTTTTGTTATGGGGTATGGGGGGGCACAGGCTTGAACCACCTCTTCAGTGGGGCTCTCCCCCTCCTTGTTGGGCCCTGGAAGCCCTCTCTCCGGCCCTCAGACCCCACCCATGGGGCCTTGGAGCCCACCAGGTCCTTTGGACAACCCCCTCATTGTGGGTTGGAGGGGCTGGACCCCCCCCTCAATGCTTTGCTATAAGGAAGGCCTGTGTTGTTTTTGGGGGGGGGGGGGTGCTGAACACACCCTCAATGGGGCTCTCCCCCCTCATTGGGCCTGGAAAACCAACTTTAGGCCTCAGACCCCCACCCGTGGGCCTGGGACCCCCACCAGGCCTCGGACAACCCCCTCACTGTGGACCCAAGGGGCTGGACCCCCCCCCTCAATGCTTTGCTATAATGAAGGCCTGTGTTGTTATGGGGTTGGGGGGGAGCACAGGGGCTGAACACCCCCTCAATGGGGCTCTGCCCCCCTCATTGGGCCTGGAAACCCAACTTTAGGCCTCAGACTCCCACCCATGGGCCTTGGACCCCACCAGGCCTCAGAGCACCCCCCCACTGTGGGCCCAAGGGGCTGAACCCCCCCCCTCAATGCTTTGCTATGAGGAAGGTCTGTGTTGTTTTTGGGGGGGGGACTAAATCCCCCCTCAATGAGGCTCTCCCCCCTCATTGGGCCTGGAAACCCAACTCTAGGCCTCAGACCCCCACCCATGGGCCTGGGACCCCCACCAGGCCTCGGACCACCCCCTCCCTCACTGTGGGCCCAAAGGGCTGGACCCCCCCTTCAATGCTTTGCTATAAGGAAGGTCTGTGTTTTGTTTTTTGGGGGGGGGGGGCACACAGCCACCAACCCCATCAGCGTGTGCCCCCCCGCCAAAACAACACAGACCTTCGTTATAGCAAAGCCCCCACCTCTGCCCTATGGCCCCATAGAACAGCTTTATGGCACCCAACACCCTCCAGGTCTAAGTCCAGAGCTCTGGGTGCCACCCCACATCCCCAATCCCTATTGGGATCCCTATAAAGGTTCTTCCTCCACCCTTTAAGGACTATGGGGCCAACGCAGCCAAGAAACAGCAGCAAAATAAAGAGCAACTCGACTCCTTTTAGAAGAGAGGAAGGAAAAACCACGTCACATCACCCGCCTCCGCTCTGGGCTCCGTCCCCAGCAGCTGCTCCATGCAATTATCACAGCGTCTATCAGGGCTGCATTACAACATTCCTACAATCATTAATGGGGTTTTTAAAGGCGGATCCGGGCTTGTTCTCTAAGCTCTGAGGCTGCCAATGCCTGAACGCTGCCGTTATCTGTTGGCGTTAGAGCCCGGCCCTGTAATTAAACACGCAGCTGATAGTGGTGATGGATGAGAAATGAACCCTGAGGGCACTGAGCTGCTCTGCCCTATGGGCTGAGCCCCACTGCGGTGTGTGGGGTGGGCACGGGGCTGGACCCGGACCCACAGCCTCAGGTTTAAGGAGGAAATGGGGTATTGAGAGGGCAATGGGATCCTCACTGCATGGAGATGTGGGTGACCATCATAGGAGGTGCCCGAGGACACAGATGGGGCTGTGGGCATCGTGAGCTGGTGAGGAGCACCCAGCCAATGGTAAAGTGTGGGGCTGGGGGGGATTTGGGATCCTTCCTGACCCAACTTGGTTGGGATCCCATGGTTCTATAACATTTGGGGTCCCTTCCAACCCAACCACATTGAGATCCCATGGTTCTGTAACATTTGGGGTCCCTTCCAACCCAACCATGTTGGAATCCTGTGGTTCTATAATATTCAAGGTCCCTCTTAACCCAACCATGATGGGATCCCATGGTTCCATATTACTTGGGGGCCCTTCTGCCCCAACCACATCGGGATCCCATGGTTCTGTATTATTTGGGGTCCCTTCTGACCAACCACATTGGGATCCCATGGATCTATAATATTCAAGGTCCCTCTCACCCCAACCATGATGGGATCCCATTGTTCTATAACATTTGGGGTCCCTTCTGCCCCAACCACATTGGGATCCCATGGTTCTATGATCTTTAGGGTCCCTTCCAACCCAACCACGTTGTGATCCCATGGTTCTATAACATTTGGGGTCCCTCTCACCCCAACCATGATGGGATCCCATGGTTCTATATATTTGAGGTCCCTTCCAATCCAACCATGTTGGGATCCCATGGTTCTGTATTATTTGGGGTCCCTTGAACCCAACCACATTGGGATCCCATGGATCTATAATATTCAAGGTCCCTCTCACCCCAACCACGATGGGATCCCATGGTTCTATATTATTTGGGGTCCCTTCTGTCCCAACCACATTGGGATCCCATGGTTCCATATTATTTGGGGTCCCTTCCAACCCAACCACGTTGGGATCCTGTGGTATTATAACATTTGGGGTCCCTTCCAATCCAACTGTGTTGTGATCCCATGGATCTATAACATTTGGGGTCCCTTCCACCCCAATGTTGTGAAGTTGAGGATACAGCCCGTTCCCAAACTCCACCTCCAGCACATGGAAGAGGAGGAGGTTATAAGGAGTGGGGCGGAGCGGGGTCCGCCCCATAGGGAGCATCGCCCCACTGGGTGGCGCTGTCACCTCGAGAGCGGAGACCTCAACGGGGCGGCTGGGCTGGGAGAGGAGGAGTGGGACCTATGGTGATCCCTATGGTGATCCCTGTGGTGATCCCTGTGGTGATCCCTATGGTTGTCCCTATGGTGGTCCCTATGGTGATCCCTATGGTGGTCCCTATGGTGGTCCCTATGGTGGTCCCTATGGTGGTCCCTATGGTGATCCCTATGGTGGTCCCTATGGTGATCCCTATGGTGATCCCTATGGTGATCCCTATGGTAGTCCCTATGGTGATCCCTATGGTGGTCCCTATGGTTGTCCCTATGGTGATCCCTATGGTGATCCCTATGGTGGTCCCTATGGTGGTCTCTATGGTGGTCCCTATGGTGGTCCCTATGGTGATCCCTATGGTGGTCCCTATGGTGGTCCCTATGGTGGTCCTTATGGTGATCCCTATGGTGATCCCTATGGTGGTCCCTATGGTGGTCCCTATGGTGATCCCTATGGTGATCCCTATGGTTGTCCCTATGGTGGTCCCTATGGTGGTCCCTATGGTGATCTCTATGGTGGTCCCAGGGGGGTTTATTGAGGTTATGGGGCACTTTAGGGGGGGTATTTGTGCCACCAACAGAGGACACACGGAGCTGCCCCCCCCCCCCCCCCAGCCAGGCGCTGTGTTTTACATGCTGTGATCTCACGTTGCTGCGATGGGGGTTTATACATCGGTTCCCCCCCCCCGCCCCCATTTAATGTTGGGGTCCTTCTTCGCAGCCCCCCGGCCCCATCGTGCTCCTACAAGATGCGCGCAGCGCTCCCAAATCCGCCTCCTGTTCTCAGCACCGCCCCGAAACCATCCAGCTGCTCAGCAACGACCACGTCCGCAGCCTCGTGTGAGTCACACCCGGGGGGGCACCCACCACAAACACCCCTTCAAACCCCCTCCAAACACCCCTTAACCCCCTCCAGACCCCCTAATCCCCCTCAGACCCCCTTAATACCCTCCAAACACCCCTTAAACCCCTCCAGACCCCCTTATTCCCCCCCAAACCCCATTAACCCTCTCGGCAGACCTTTAACACCCCAAACCCCCTTAAACCCCTCCAGACTCCCTTAATCTCAGACCCCCTTAACTTCCCCAGCCAAACACCCCTTCAAGCCCCTCCAAAGACCCCCTTAACCCCCTCCAGACTCCCTTACGCGCCCTTCCAAACACCTTTAATACCCATTTCAGCCCTTAACCGCCCAAACATCCTTGAATCTTTAAGCCCTCCAACCACTTCCTTACCCTCCTAAACCCCCTTAACTCCAACCAAAGCCTCTAACCCTCCAGACCTCTTACGCCCCACCAAAGCCCCCTTAACCCCCCAACCCCTGTTAACCCCCTCCTGACACCCTAACCCCCAAATCCCGTTAACCCTCCCCAAACCCCCTTAACCCTCACCAGACCCCCTTAACTCCCTCCACCCTTAACTCCCCAAAGCCCCCTTAACCCTCGAGACCCCCTTAACACCCCCAAGCCCCCTAACCCCTCCAAAAGCCCCTTAACAGTGACCCCCAAACCCGCCTTAAACCCCTCCAGACCCTTAACTGCCCCCTCCAAACCCCCTTAAAACCCCCTTCCAGACCCCTTTAACACCCCCTCTCCAAACCCTTTAACCCATTTCCGACCCCTAACCCCCCTCAACGCCCTTAACCCCCTTTTAGGCCTCCAGAACCCCCTTGAACCACCCCCAAACCCCTCTTAAACCCCCTCCACAACCCTCTTTAAGCCCCCCTCCAGAACCCCCTCAACACCCCCCATATCCCCCTTAACCCCACCAGACCCCCCTTAAACCCCCTCCAGAGGACCCCTTTAACACCCCTCTCCAAACACCCTTTAACCCATTTCCGACCCCCTTAACCCCCCCCAAACACCCCTTAACCCCTTTAAGCCCCTCGCCAGATCCAGACCCCCTTAACCCCCCCAAACCCCCTTAACCCCCTCCAGACCCTCTACCCCCTCCAGACCCCCTCAACACCCGCCCCAATCCCCCTTAAACGCCCCACCAGAACCTCCCTTGAAACTCTCTACAAACCCCCTTAACAACCCAAACCCCCTTAACCCCCGCTCCAAACCCCCTTAGCCCCCACCCACCCTCCAACCCCGTTATTCCCCCCAAACCCCATTAACCCTGCTCTGCAACCCCTTAAAAACCCCTCAAAAACCCCCCTTATCCCCCTCAACCCTCCCCCCAAGTCTCTATCTCGCTCCCAGACCCCCCTTCACCCCCCCACAGGTTTGGGGGTGCAAGGGCGGCAGTAGCCCCCTTAACGCCCCCTATAAACCCACGCGCACAACCCCCCCAGTGCAAACACCCCCAAGGGCCCCCCCCCAAATGGCGGTGCCCCCTCCCCCCGAGGCATTGGTTTGTCCATCAGGTTGAGGCAGTCAGAAGCCGGCCTAAATTAACACCACCTCATTAAAAACCTACAGGGCACAGTGCCATTATCCCGGGCAAACCCATTGTACCGTCATTTTTAACCCTCCCCCCCTCTTTTTTTACCTCCCCCCCCCTTTTTCACCTCCCCATAAAGACCCACATCCACAGCCCTTCACGTTGGGCACTCAGACCTCTTGACTTATGGGACCACAGCCCATATTTCCCCCTTATGAACCCATTAAGGAAACATTTGGGTTCCCTTTTTCCCATTCCTAAAAATGAAGGTGTAGGTTGAGCACCCCAAACACAGCTCAGGCTGCGGTCACGGAGTCACCCCATTTATTAGATCCATTGGTGTCACTACCCATTCTTTAAAGCGTCCTGGAATCCGATGCTGTGATGCTGCAGCATTTATTATGCAGGTATCTGTCCCAAGGGTGGATGAAAAGGTGACACATAATAACAGTGACTGCATCCTTAGTCCCCAGAGCTCTTCAAAGTGCCCCGTAGGTTTTGCCTTAATGTACCTCACGCATCTCCGTCCTAATTAAAACTCACCTGGAAAGGAAAGAAAAGAAAGAAACCCAACCCTGGCCTCATTAGCTGCATTTTTTACACGTGGGGGAAATAGGGGCACTGAGCTGGTTTCCTCTTAGACTGACTCACTGTGGGGCAGAGCTGCGTCCTCCCCACACACTGAACTCATTGCATCCTACAGTGCTGCAGCCCCACATCCCAACCCCCCCCCCATAATGTGGGGCTGGGTTGACCTGAAGCACTTTGGCTGCTGTGTGTGGGGCTCTGAAGGAGCCCCATAGCCCCATAGCCTGGCTGCCATCCTTCTCTATTCAGTACAGGGATGTCACAGCATTGAAGTGACACCAGGAGGGTTTGGGGGTGGGTTTGGGGGTCCTGAAGGACATTGCAGCGCTGATTGCTCTGCTGTGTGTGGGTCTCTTAAGGAGCCATTGGGGTCTGCCCCATAGCCTCGCTACCATCCCCCTCTATTCAGGACAGGGATGTCACAGCATTGAAGTGATATTGAATGTGACACCAGGAGGGTTTGGGGGTGGGCTTGGGGGTCCTGAAGGACATTGTAGCACTGATTGCTCTGCTGTGTGTGGGGCTCTAAAGGCAATTGGGGTCTGCCCCATAGCCTGGCTGCCATTCCTCTCTATTCAGTACAGGGATGTCACAGCACTGAAGTGACACCAGGAGGGTTTGGGGGTGAGTTTGGGGGTCCTGAAGGACACTGCAGCACTGATTGCTCTGCTCTGTGCCCTCCTTTCACAGCGTCCCCACAGAGAACCCGGTGCCATCCCTCATCATCAGCCTGCAGGACTTCCAGCGCATCCAGGAGTCATCCCGAGTGCTGAGCAAGGAGCAGCGTGAAGCTCAGCTGGCAGCCAGGAAAGCACAGAAGGAGGCTCAACTTGTATGCACAACCCCCCCCATTGCCCACCCTTTACTGCTATGGGGGGTATCTATGGGGTGACCCCCATCCAGTGTGTGCAAACTCAATGTCTCTCCGACTCTCTGAGCCCAAGAGGGGTTGTAGGGGGGAGGTCTCAAAGTTTGCTCTACCCCATAGCTCCCCAAGACACCTCTGTGCTGCATTTCTGCCCCCTTTATAAGGGGTGTGGGGTATCTCTTTTAGAAAGGAGTGGGGTTTTGGCTTAGGGTTGGAGCCTATGGGTTATATAGGGTGATGGCCCAAGGGTGAAGGATGGTGGTCTAAGGTTCAGGATGATGGAATGGGATACAGGGTGGTGCTGCATTTCTGCCCCCTCTATAAGGGGTGTGTGGTATCTCCTTTAGAAGGGAGTGGGGTTTTGGCTTAGGGTTGGAGCCTATGGGTTATATAGGGTGATGGCCCAAGGGTGAAGGATGGTGGTCNAAGGTTCAGGATGATGGAATAGGATACAGGGTGGTGGCTCAGGGATGCAGGATGGTGCCCAAAGGGAGTAGGGTGATGACCCTACTCAGGGTGTGGGATGGTGGCCCAAGAGCTCAGTCTGGTGGCCCAGCAGTGCAGGTTGGTGGCCCAGGGCTGTGAGATGGTGACCCAGGGCTGCAGGATGGAGGCTCAGCTCTCCCCCTTTACCCATAGGAAGCCATGAATGAGCGTAAGACAGAGGGGAAGCGCAAAGCCCTCCTGCAGCAGAACAAGCCGAGTGACCTGGAGCAGGAGGCAAAGGAACGTGCCCAGCATCTGCTGCAGCGAGCAAACAGGATGCGCATGGAACAGGAGGATGAGATCAAGGAGTTCAGCGAGGTAAAGCCAGAGGGTCCCCATAGAATGAATGGGGAGAGGTGGCACCAGTTGCCCTGAGCCCCACAGGGCGCTGTGGCACAGTGACAATGAGCTCTGAGCTGCACACTTGTCTTCTCCTTTCCCTTTTCCATCTCCTCTCTGTCTGTCCCCAACCACTGAGCCCAGGGACACCCACTGTCCCCACAGATGCTCATGGGTGTGAAATGCCACATGATCCGCGACACTCAGATCCTGGAGAAGAGGCAGATAGCCAAAGAGATGGAGGAGGAGGAGAAACGCCTGGCCAGGATGATGGAGGTGGAGAGGCAGAGGACCAATGAGATGCAGGAGGAGCTGGAACAGAGGAGGAAGCAGGAGATGATCAAGTGAGCAACAGGGCCCACTTTGGAGAGGTGGATTTGAAGGATTTGGTGGATAAAGGGTCCGATGCTTTTATCAGTAACATCATGGGATTGAGTGCACCCTTAGTGGTTTGCTGGTGGCACCCACAGCAGGGGTTGGGGGTGTGAGGTCCCTTGCAACCCAACCATGCTCTGATCCTATGGTGCTCTGGTCTTTGAGGTCCCTTCCACCCAACTATGTCATGATTCCACACTTCTATGGTCTTTGAGGTCCCTTCCAACCCAACCATACTCTAATCCCACAGTTCTCTGGTCTTTGAGGTCCCTTCCAACCCAACCACGCCGTGATCCTATGGTTCTTCCCAGGGGTAGACAGGAGCTGGTGAGGCAGATAGAGAAGAACGCGGAGGATCGGGCGCTGAGGGCTGAGCAGAAGGACCAGGAGACCCAGGAGATGCTGCGGTACCTGGAGCACCTGAAGATGGAGGAGCTGAAGGTTTGCTGGGCAGGAACCAGGGGGCTGCTGGGGGGCAGGAGGAGATGAAGGCAGATTTTCACCTCTTGGAAGGGTGACCTGGTGCTGGGGGAGTCGGTCTCGGTGCAGAATTGAGGCTGTGGTCTCTTGGGGAGGCTGAGCCATCTTCCAAAGTGACTTTGAGCCATTGAGCTCCACATGGAGCAAACAGTCCATGCACCCCACGGACCCTCAGCTTTGTGCTTCAGGAGTTGGAGCAGAAGAAGGAGCAGCAGAAGAAAATCCAGGCTGAGATAAAACGCATCAACGATGAGAATCAGAGGTTCAAGAAGGAGCAGCTGGAGAAGGAGAAGGTGCTCGAGTACCAGCGGCTGAAAATGGTACTGGGGCCAAGTGGGATGGAATGGGAGGGTGATGGGATGGAATGGGAGGGTGATGGGATGGAATGGGAGGGTGATGGGATGGAATGGGATGGTGATGGGATGGAATGGGAGGGTGATAGGATGCAGGAGGGTGATGGGGTGGAATGGGATGGGATGAGATCGGATGGGATGGGATGGGATGGGGATGGGGATGGGATGGGATGGGATGGGATGGGATGGGATGGGATGGGATGGGATGGGATGGGATGGGATGGGATGGGATGGGAGGGTGATGGGATGCAGGGAGGTACCACCAAACTCTGTCCCACGTAGGAGAGGGAGGCAGAGCTGGAAGCTGAGCAGGAGAAGATCCGTCGGGAGAAGGAGAAGGAGACGGCGCGGCTCAGGGCCATGCAGGAGAAGGCCCTCGACCAACAGGCAGAGAAGGTGAGGGCTGGAGGATCATGGAGCAAGGAGCGCAGCCATGCAAACCATCCCTCTGAGGCCTTCCAGCCTCACTGCCATCCCTTTCTGTCCCTATGGGAAGGATGCACTGAGAGCCAAACGCAGCCAGGAGGCGGCTGAACGGGAATGGAGGAGGAAGGAGAAGGAGAAAGCACAGAAGAAGGCTGAGATGGAAGAACAGCTGCGACAGGGCCGTAACAAACAGATTGCTGATAGGGAGCACTGCATGGCTGTGCAGGTGATGAGGGACCGCAAGGACTTCGAGCGCATCCTCCGGTGAGGTGGGATCTGTGCTGAGCTCAGCACGACGGCGTGTGGGCTCTGAAAGAGTGGGGGGCCATTAATATGGGCTGCCCAGGGTGGGAATGGGGTCACCGTGTTCAGAAAGGTGGAGATGTGGTGCCTGGGGATGTGGTCAGTGGGCCTGGGGGGGTGGGTTAGGTGTTGGGCTTTGGGGGTCTTGGAGGTCTTCTCCAACACTCATGGTTCTATGAGTAGGGATGTGTTGGGATTGGCCTTGGGGGTCTTGAGGGTCTTCTTCAGCCCTCATGGTTCTATGAGTGGAGATGGGTTGAGGTTGGCCATGGGGATCTTGGAGGTCTTCAACCTTTGTGGTTCAATGATTCTATTTAGGCTCATGGTTTAGTGGGGTTGGTGAGGATGGGTTGGATGTTGGGCTTTGGGTGTCTTGGAGGTCTTCTCCAACCCTCATGGTTCTATGAGTGGGGATGGGTTGGGGTTGGCCATGGGGATCTTGGAGGTCTTCAACCTTTGTGGTTCTGTGCTTCTATTTAGGCTCATGGTTTATGGGATTGGTGAGGATGGGTTGGGGTTGGCCTTGTTAGGGGGGGGGGATCTTAAAGGTCTTTTTCAACACAGAACCCCAGTTCTGTGGTTATTTCACACTGGGTTGGGTCAGTGTGTTGACCTTGGAGGTCTTTTCCAATCCCAACACCTCCATGATTCCACCCTTCTATCATTGAAGAGGCCGGTTGATGACCTTGGAGGTCTTTTCCAACTTTAATGACTCTGTCATTGGACACAGCAGGGGTGGGTTGGTGGTTGAAGGTCCTGGAGGTCTTTTCCAACCCCAGCACCTCCATGATCCCATCGTTCTATCATTGAAGAGGCCGGTTGATGACCTGGGAGCTCTTCTCCCCACACTCAGGGCCCAGCAGGAGCAGATAGAGAAGGAGAAGGCAGAGGAGGCTCGGAGGGCAGCCCTGCAGTTGGCCCACGCCGATGATATCCGACGGCAGATAAAGGAGCTGCAGCAGCTGAAGGCCCAGGAGCGCATGGCTGCATTCGAGGAGAGCAAGAAGCTGAAGGAGGAAGTTGAGAAACGCAACCGACGCATCGCTCAGCTCAAACAGCAGAAGCTCAAGGAGTTCAGGTTGGTGCCCACGTCCCTAAATCCCATCCTGGCTCTTTGCTCTCCAACAGAACCCGCTCTGGGTCTCTGTATCCCCCGTTTTGGGGTTGTTTGTACCCACAGCTCAGCCCAGCTGATGGTTTTTTCTCTATCCAGGGCTTCTGGCATCCCAGAGAAGTACTGTGCCCAGGTGGAGCGGTGGGCACGGGCTGAGGCTCAGCCCCCCACGGAGTAGAAAGCAGCAGCTCAAGAGTTTCGTCTTTCTTAGGGCAGAGTTGTCTACAAACAAGAGATATTTATGGAGCAGGCAGCGTCTAATGTCCTTCTATTGCTTCCCACCGGCAGGTCAGGGTTAGGGTTATGGTTATGGTTGGGTTGGAGTTAGAGTTAGGGTTAGGGTTAGAATTGGGGTTAGGGTCAGGGTAGGGGTTGGGATTAAGGGTTGGGGTCATGGTTATGGTTGGGTTGGAGTTAGGGTTAGGGTTAGAATTGGGGTTAGGGTCAGGGTTGGGGTTGTGTGTGATTCTGTTGGGGTTAGAGTTAGGGTTGTTGTTATGGTTAGGGTCAGGGTTGGGCTCAGTGGGGTTTGAGGTTATGGTTAGGGTTGGGGTTAGGTTTAGATTTAAGGTTAGAATTGGGTTGGGGTTAGAGTTAGGGTTAGGGTTAGGGTTAGAATTGGGGTTGGGGTTGGGGTCAGGGTTGAGTTTGAGGTTAGGGTTAGGCTTGGGGATGGGTTGGAGCTTGTGTTAGAGTTAGGGTTGGAGTTGGAGTTAGGGTTAGGGTTAGAATTGGGGTTAGGGTCAGGGTTGGGGTTGTGTGTGATTCTGTTGGGGTTAGAGTTAGGGTTGGGGTTATGGTTAGGGTCAGGGTTGGGCTCAGTGGGGTTTGAGGTTAGGGTTGGGGTTGGAGTTAGGGTTAGAATTGGGTTTGGGGTTGGGGTTAGGGTCAGGGTTGGGCTAAGGCTGGGTTTGAGGTTATGGTTGGGATTGAGGTTGGAGTTGGAATTAGGGTTAGGGTTAGAATTGGGTTGGGGTTAGGGTCAGGGTTGGGTCTGAGGTTAGGGTGAGTGTTGGGGTTGGGTTGGAGCCTGTGTTAGAGTTAGGGTTAGGGTTAGAATTGGGATTGGAGTTAGGGTCAGGGTTAGGGTTTGGCTTGAGCTTGTGCTAGAGTTAGAGTTAGAATTGGGGTTAGAGTTAGGGTTAGGATTAGAATGGGGGTTGGGGTTAGGGTCAGGGCTGGGTTTGAAGTTAGGGTTTGGGTTAGGGTTAGGGTTAGAATTGGGTATGAGGTTAGGGTTAGGGTTGGGGTTAGGGTTGGGCTGGAGCTTGTGTTAGGGTTAGGGTTAGGATTGGAATGAAGGTTGGGGTTAGGGTTAGGGTTGGGTTGGAGCTTGTGTTAGGGTTAGGGTTAGAATTGGGGTTGGGGTTAGGGTCAGAGTTG
>NC_029540.1:2066652-2075156 GCF_001577835.2 Coturnix japonica
ATCACCCCCATCCCATGGGTCCCATCCCCACTGTGTTATGGGGCCGGCATTCAGTGTGTCCCCAGTGATCACCCCCATCCCATGGGTCCCATCCCTGCTCTGTTATGGGGCCGGCACTCAGTGTGTCCCCAATGATCACCCCCATCCCATGGGTCCCATCCCCACTGTGTTATGGGGCCGGCACTCAGTGTGTCCCCAATGATCACCCCCATCCCATGGGTCCCATCCCCACTGTGTGTTATGGGGCCGGTGACTCCCCACCCATCCCGTACCAGGAATGCAGAGCTACCAAACCTCATTGGGATCGTCCCCTCGGTGCCACCCCGGGGGCCCCAAATCACAGACGCTGCCCCAACAACACGTGCCCCTGTTCCCACTAAGGGTTAAAGGACAGCGATGAGCTCAGTGTGGGGCAGTAAATAGAGCAGCCGTGGCCCCGGGGAGCGTTTGGGGCCGGCAGGGAGGTGCTGCCCGTCCGGATGGGGCAGTGGATGGAAAACAGCCATGGAGCCGCAGGGCATCGAGTGACCGGAGCTGCCCTGAGTGTGGCACGGCCATATGGGCACAGTGGGGTGTGGGGTGATGATGGGGGGGTCGAGCAGCCCCCCCTTATGGCCCTTGTCAGCTCTATGGCATCCCTGCCCCCAACCCTTCCATCCCTCTGTGGTGCCCCTGACCCCATATTGAGCTCTATGGCATCCCTGTCCCCATCCCTCTGTGGTGCCCCTGGCCCCATATTGCCTGTCCCCATCCCATCCATGGGCTCTGTGGGTCCCCCCCCTCCTCCATCCCCACCTCCCCAGACCCACTGCTGTCCCCACATGTCACCCAGGTGGGCTCGGTGGTCCCATTGCACTGACAGCATCCCCATCCCAAGGGGGCAGGACAGGAGGAGGGATCTATAGGGGATTAAGCCCATGGTCCAACCACACCTTTAAGCTCTCAAAGGGCCTTTGTCCCTCTCTGACACCAAAACCCTTTTGGGGCCGCGTGGGGCAGCACCACCGTCTCCCCAGGACCCTTCAGTTGGATCCCAAGTGGATCTTCCCCCGCTGACCCCATTGCTCTGTCCACTGCTTATCATAGGGCGAGAGCCCCCAATGGGGTCTTCAACCCCAAATCCCCACCCCCACTGCTGGGAACAGACCCCACAGAGCACCCCATTGTCCCTATACCCATATTACAGCCCCTCTCCAATGGGCACCCCATTGCCCCCATACCCATATTGAAACCCCCAGACCCTCTCCAGTGGGAACCCCATTGCCCCCATACCCATATTACAGCCCCTCTCCAGTGGGCACCTCATTGCCCCTATACCCATATTACCCTCTCCAGTGGGCACCCCATTGCCCCCATACCCCTATTCCAGCCCCCAGCCCCTCTCCAATGGGCACCCCATTGCCCCCATACCCGTATTCCAGCCCCTCTCCAATGGGCACCCCATTGCCCTTATACCCCTATTCCAGCCCCCAGCCCCTCTCCAATGGGCACCCCATTGCCCCTACACCCATATTACCCTCTCCAATGGGCACCCCATTGCCCCCATACCCCTATTCCAGCCCCTNCCCATACCCCTATTCCAGCCCCTCTCCAATGGGCACCCCATTGCCCCTACACCCATATTACCCTCTCCAATGGGCACCCCATTGCCCCCATACCCATATTCCAGCCCCTCTCCAGTGGGCACCCCATTGCCCCTATACCCATATTACCCTCTCCAGTGGGCACCCCATTGCCCCTATACCCATATTACCCTCTCCAGTGGGCACCCCATTGCCCCCATACCCATACTACAGCCCCTCTCCAATGGGCACCCCATTGCCCCCATACCCATATTACAGCCCCCAGCCCCTCTCCAATGGGATGCAGCCCTACACGGCCCAGCAGCTCTTAATTAGCAGGTAGGGAGTGGAGCAGGGCGGCATCGCTCACGCACAGCTCGGAGCCACTCAGTCATCCCAAAGGCATCCACCCCATAGGGAGGAGCACCCGGACCCAGCATGTAAAAGGGCCGCGCGTGCCGGGTGGTGCTTCGTCTCCTGGGAGCCTTCATCCACCTGCACTCCTCCTCCTCCTCCTCCTCCTCCTCCTCCTTTTCCTCGTCCATCAGCGCGATGGCACGGCACGGCGCCGGGCAGCTCCTGCTGCTGGGGCTCATGCCAGGTAGGTGCCCCCATATGGCACCGAGGATGGATGGGGTGGGTTGGTTGGTTGACCCCAATGGGGGCTCCATCCCAATGGGGGATCTGTGGGTGGGGGTCCAAGAGACAGAGGGGAGGGTGATGGGGGGATGTGGGGTGGGGGGATGTGGGGTGTGGGGTTGGGGTGGGGTGTAGGGTCAGAGTATTGTGGGTTTGTAGGGTCGGAATATTGTGGGTTATAGGGTTGGGATGGGGTATGGGGTTGGGATGAGGTATGGGGTTTGAGTACTATGGGTTATAGGGTTGGGATGGGGTATAGGGTCAGAGTATTGTGGGTTGTAGGGTTGGAGTGCTGTGGGTTGTAGGGATGGGATGGGGTATGGGGTTGGGATGGGTTATAAGGTCAGAATACTGTGGGTTATAGGGTTGGGATGGGGTATGGGGTTTGAGTACTATGGGTTATAGGGTTGGGATGGGGTATAGGGTCAGAGTACTGTGGGTTGTAGGGTTGGAGTGCTGTGGGTTGTAGGGTTGGGATGGGGTATAGGGTCAGAATACTGTGGGTTATAGGGTTGGGATGGCTTATAGGATTGGAATGGGGTATAGGGTCAGAGTATTGTGGGTTGTAGGGATGGGATGGATTGTAGTCAGAGTATTGTTGGTTATAGGGTTAGGATGGGGTATAGGGTCAGAGTACTCTGGGTTATAGGGTTGGGATGGGCGGTTATAGGGTCAAGAGTATTGTAGGCGGTTGTAGGGTTGGAGTGCCTGTGAGTTGTAGGGATGGCGATGGGGTATTGGGGTTGGATGGGTATATAAGTCAGAATACTGTGGTTATAGGGTTGGGAGGGGTATGGGGTTGGGAACTGGTTATCAGGTCAGAATACTGTGCGGTTATAGGTTGGATGGGGTATGGGGTGGGATGAGGTATGGCCTGTTTGAGTACTATGGGTCTATAGGGTTGCATGCGGGCTATAGGGTCTCAGAGTATTTGGTTAGTAAGGGTTGGACTGCTGTAAGCGTGTAGGGATGGATGGGTATGGGTTGGGATGGTTCGTGAGTCAGAATACTTGGTTATCAGGGTTGGGGATGGGTATGGGTTGGGATGAGGTATGGCGGTTGCAGTACTATGGGTTATAGGGTTGGGATGGGATATAGGGTCAGGGTTACTCTGGGTTATAGGCGTTGGATGGGTATAGGTCAGAGTATTGTGGTTTGTTAGGTTGGAGTTGCTGTGGTTGTAGGGTTGTGGATGGGTATTAGAGGTTGGGATGGGGTTTAGTAAGTACTGTGGGTTGTAGGGTTGGATTGTCGTACTAGGGTCAGATACTGGGTGTATAGGGTTGGGATGGCTATAGGATTGGAATGGTATAGGGTCAGAAAATTGTGGGTCCTGTAGGGATTGGGATTGGGTAAGTCGAGAGTACTCTGGTATGTAGGGTTGGAGTGCTGTGGGTTTGTAGGGTTGGATGGGGTATTAGCGTTGGGATGGGAATGCGGATATAGGGTCAGGGTCTCGGGTTATAGGTGGATGGGTATAGGGTCAGAGTACTGTGGGGTCTGTAGCGGTTGGAGTTGCTGTGAGTTGTAGGGGTTGGGCGATGGGATATAGGTTACGCAGTTCACTGTGTGTTGTAGGATGGGGTCTTGAGTACTGTGTGTTGATGTAGGGTTGGAGTGCTGTTGGTTAGAGGGTTTTGAGACTTGGTTATAGGGTCAGAGATACTGTGGGTTATAGGCTTAGGGATGGCGCTTAATAGGAGTTGATTGTGTATAGGGTACGAGTACTGTGTGTTGTAGGTATGGGGTTTGAGTACTGTGGGTTATAGGGTTGGAGTGCGTGGGGTTATAGGGTTGAGATGGGGTGTGGGGTCAGGGTACTGTGGGTTATAGGGTTGGGATGGGGTATAGGGTCAGAGTACTGTGGGTTATAGGGTAGGGATGGGGTATAGGGTGAGAGTATTATGGGTTATAGGGTTGGAGTGCTATGAGTTATAGGGCTGTGATGGGATGGGGTATAGGGTCAGGGTACTCCGGGTTATAGGTTGGGATAGGGTGGGGTATAGGGTCAGGGTACTCCGGGTTATAGGTTGGGATAGGGTGGGTTATGGGGTCAGGGACTCTGGTATAGGGTTGGACTAGGGTGGGTTATGGGTCAGGTACTCCTGGGTTATAGGTTGGGATAGGGTGGGTTATGGGGTCAGGGTACTCTGGGTTATAGGGTTGGGATAGGGTGGGTTATGGGGTCAGGCTGCTGTGGGCACAGGCTCAGGGTGCTGACATGCTGCCCCTCTCCCCCAGCTCTCCTCCTGGCCGTGAGGATCAACAGCAAAGGCCGGAGAGGTGCTTACTTGCCAAGGGGGACTCGGTGAAGCTGGGCTGTCCCTACTCCTCAACCGAGGACAACGGTCCCAGGTGTGGGAATCGAGTGGATCCAATCACACCTTGAGCGCACCGCCCCGAGAACGTGGTGAGTGGGGGGCACTGGGTGGGGGGGGTCACTGACATGACCCATGTAGGGGATGAGAGGGATGGACAGTCGAGAAAGGATGGGATGGGATGGATGGGATGGTACTGGGAGGGATGGGATGGGGTGGGATGGGACTGTATGGGATAAGGTCTGATGGGATGGGATGGGAGGGAAGGGGATGATGGAGTGGGATGATGGGATGGATGGAGATGAGATGGCATGAGAAATGGATGAGATGGATGGGACAGCAAAATGGATGAAGATGGATATGGTCTGTGGACTTGGATAAGGAACGGATGGCAAGAGCTGGAGAGACAAATATGGAGGCAGGAGAAAGGATGAGAAGGATGGATGGATGGGATGGGATGGGCATGGGATGGGAATGGGATGGGCATGGGATGGGATCGGATGGCATGGATGGGATGGGATGGGATGGGAAAGGAAGGATGCAAGGAAGAGATGGCGAAGCAAGATATGGGGTAGGACAAAGGGCTGAGGAGGGCTGGAGCAGTAGGGATGCAGGAGGGCAGCAGTGCCATGCGAGGAGCAGGGAATGGAGCCGTCAGCCCCCTCTGCCCACCCTCACCTCCCATTCCACCCCATTCAGTTCCTTTCCTACCACGACCACCATGTCAACTACGGCAGCGGTTCGGGGCTGCAGGACCGTGTGGCCTTTGTGCAGAACGACCCCGGGCAGCACGACGCCTCCATCCGCCTGGCGGACCTGCAGGTCTCTGACACCGGGACCTACCAGTGCCGGGTCAAAAAGAACACCGTGGCCGTGCACGAGGTCATCGTCACCGTGCAAGGTGAGAACACAACCCCATCCCGGTGCTGGTTGGTGGTGCTGACAACGTCCCTTCGTGGTAGTGCCAATGTCCACGGTGGTCGTGGTGGACATAAGGGTGGTCCTAAGGGTGGTCCTAAGGGTGGCCGTGTGTCCCCCTCGTGGTGGTGGTAGTGTCACAAGTGGTGGTGGTGGCGTTGATGGTGGCCATGTCTACAATGGGAGAGTGGTGGGTCAATGGGGCGCTGTCCGTGGTGGTGGCCATAACCCCATAGGTGATGGTGGTGGCCCCAAAGGTGACCATGACCCTACTGGTGTCAATGTCCCTAATGGTGGTGGCCATAACCCCACAGGTGATGGTGGCCCCAGAGGTGACCATGACCCTACTGGTGTCAATGTCCACAGTGGTGACAATGTCCCTGGTGGTGATGGTGGCAACCATATCCATGGTGGTGGTGACAGTGTCCCTAATGGTGGCCATAATCCCAATGATGATGGTGGCCCCATTGGTGACCATGATCCTATTGGTGACATGGTGGTAGTGACCATGGCCCTAATGGTGGTGACCATGGCCCCAATGATGATGGTGGCCCCATTGGTGACCATGACCCCAGTGTTGATGGTGCCCCATATGGTGCCCATGTCCCTAATGGTGATAGTGCCCCATATGNTGCCCATGTCCCTAATGGTGATAGTGCCCCATATGGTGCCCATGTCCCTAATGGTGATAGTGCCCCATATGGTGACCACGACCCCGGTGGTGACCATGTCCCTGGTGGTGCTGGTGCCACAGGTGACGACGCTGCCCCCGCTAATGCCCACGTCCCCTGTGACGACGGCCTCCCCGGTGGTGTCGGTGTCCCCGGTGGTGCCCGTTCCCCCGGTGCTGGTGGTGACGCTGCCCCTCGCCCCGCAGAGAAGCCGGCGACCCCACAGTGCTGGACCGAAGGGGATCAGGTGCAGGGAGGCAGCGTCCTGCTGCGCTGCTACAGCCGAGGAGGGGCCGCACCGCTGGCTTATCAATGGGCCAAGCTGGCAGATGGGTACGGAGGAGGACGGCTGCCCCATGGGACCATCCAAGGTGGGCAATGGGGGGGACAGGGGTTGGGGGGGGTGTGGGGCTCGTGTCTATGTGCAGCCATGTTCAGCCCTTGTCGTGTCCATGGGTGCCCAGCAGTGCCCCCATCTGGGTGTCCCCATGTCTGTGTGTCCCCATGTCTGTGTGTCCCTATGTCCCCATGTATGTCCCCATGTCCCCATGTCCTATGTCCCATATCCCTGCACTCTATACCCCTGTGTCCCCATATCCATGTCCCCATGTCCCCATGTCCTTGCACGCCCCATGTATGTCCCCATGTACGTCCCCACGTCCCCACACCCATATCCCTGTGTCCCCATATCCCCCCACTCTATATTCCCATATCCCCATGTCCCTGTACCCCGTGTCCTCATATCCCTATGTCTCTGCACTCCATGACCCCATATATGTCCCTACATCCCCACAACCCTATCCCCACATCCCATGTCCCATATCCCTACACTCTCAGCCCCCATATCCCCATATCATGACCCCATACCCCCATCTTATGACCCCATATCCCCATATCATGTCCCCATATCCCCATATTATGCCCCCATATCCCCATATCCCCATATTATGCCCCCATATCCCCATATCACGCCCCCATATCCCCATATCATGCCCCCATATCCCCATATCATGCCCCCATATCCCTATATCATGTCTCCCATATCCCCATATTATGACCCCATACCCCCTTATCATGCCACATATCCCCATATTATGACCCCATACCCCTGTATCATGCCCCATATCCCCCATATTATGACCCTATTTATGTCCCCACATCCCCACACCCCTGTCCCCACATCCCATGTCCCATATCCCTGCACTCTCTGCCCCCATATCCCCATATCATGTCCCCATATCCCCATATTATGACCCCATATCCCCATATTATGACCCCATATCCCCATATCATGCCCCCATATCCCCATATCATGCCCCCATATCCCCATATCATGTCCCCCATATCCCCATATTATGACCCCATATCCCCATATCATGCCCCCATACCCCCTTATCATGACCCATATCCCCATATTATGACCCCATATCCCCATATTATGACCCCATACCCCCATATTATGACCCCACATCCCCATATTATGACCCCATATCCCCCATATTATGACCCCATACCCCCATATCATGTCCCCATATTATGACCCCATATCCCCATATCATGCCCCTATACCCCCATATTATGACCCCATATCCCCATATCATGCCCCATATCCCCATATCATGTCCCCATGCCCCATATCATGTCCCCATGCCCCATATCATGCCCCCATATCCCCATATTATGACCCCATATCCCCATATTATGCCCCCATACCCCCATACCATGCCCCATATCCCCATCTTATGACCCCATATCCCCATATTATGACCCCATACCCCCATACCATGCCCCATACCCCCATATTATGACCCCATATCTCCATATCATGCCCCATATCCACATACCATGCCCCATATCCCCATCTTATGACCCCATATATCCCTCCATATCCCCCACTGACCCCTCCACCCCCTCTAGGCCGTGCTCCAGGTGACCTCCTGATCCGCAGCGTGTCGGAGGCCCACGCCGGGGTCTATCAGTGCCGCGTCAGCAACCGCGTGGGATACGCCACCTGCCAGATCACACTCAGCCCCTCGCAGAGTGAGTGGCACCAATGGGGGCTGGGGGGGCTGGGGGTCCCCATAGGGAGACACCAAAGGGGGTCAGGGGTCCCCTATAGGGAGGTGGTGTCACCAATGGGGTTATGGAGGGCTGGGGGGTCCCCATAGGGAGGTGGTGACACCAAAGGGGGTCAGGGGTCCCCTATAGGGAGACACCAAAGGGAGTCAGGGGGGGTTGGGGGGTCCCCTATAGGGAGACACCAAAGGGAGTCGGGGGAGCTGGGGGGTCCCTATAGGGAGTTGGTGACACCAAAGGGGGCCAGGGGGAGTTGGGGGTCCCCTATAGGGGGAGGTGGTGACACCAATGGGGTCAGGGGGTTCCCCAATAGGGAGGTG
>NC_029540.1:2075256-2079263 GCF_001577835.2 Coturnix japonica
TGCGGTCAAGTGATCAGGTCAATATGGGTCAGCTGGATTCAGTCGTTGGAATCAGTCAGTGGGTCGTGGGTCAATGGTTCAATGGGTCAGTGGGTCAGTGGATCAGTCAGTGGGTCGGTGGGTCAGTGATCAGTTCAATGGGTCAGTGGATCAGTCAATGGTCAAATGGGGTCGCGTGGGTCAGTCAGTGGAGTTCAACAGGTTCAGTCATGGGTCAGGGGGTCAGTGGGTCAATGGGTCAGTGGGTCAGTCAGTGGGTCAGTGGGTTGATGAGTTGGTGGGTTGGTGGGTTGGTGGGTTGGTCAGTGGGTCATGGGTCAATGATGTGATCCAGTCAGATGGAGGTCTAATGGGTCCAGTGGGTCTCAGTTCATGGGTCCAAGGGTTCAATGGTGTCAGTGTGGGTCGTTCTGAGTGGGTCAGTGCGGTCAATGTTTTCAATGGGTCAGGCTGGGTCAGTTTAGATACAGTCAATGGTCAGTAGGATCAGCTCACGTGGGTCAAGTGGATCAGTCAGTTGGGTTCATCGGTTCTAATGGGGTCAGTGGATTATCAGTGGATCAGTCATGTGGGTTTGGGTGGGTCAGCTGATCAGGTCAATGGGTCATGTGGATCTTGGTTCAATGTCGGGTCAGTCAGTTGGGTCAACAGGTCCAGTCAACTGGTCATATGGTGTCGGTGGGTCAGGTCAAGTGGGTCTAACAAGGTCAGTTTCAATGGTGTCAATGGGTCAGTGGGTCAGTGGATCAGTCAGTTGGGGTCAAGTGGGTTGATTTGGTTTGGTGTGGTTGTGGGTTTGGTTTCACGTGATCAGTCAGTGGATCATTGTCATGTGGGTTGGTGGGTTGGTGGGTCAGTGGTGTCATGGTGGTGTTGGTGGGTCATCAGTGGGTCAGTGGTCAGTGGTCGGTGCTGGTTTGTGCTGGGGGGGCAGCCGACTGATCTCACCCACGATGGTGATGGAGTCAGCCGTGCTGTTGGCGTGCTGATGCCGTTTGCGGCCATGCGTGGGTACCGGTCGCTGTCCTCCATCGAGGTCATTGGCAGCTGTAGCGCTGCCCCGTTGGCCCATGCGATCCCGTCTGCGTTCTGTCACGATTGGTACCAGGTGAAGGAAGTTTGGACCGGAACCCTCCGACACGGTCGCAGCTCAGCATACCAAGGGCGGGACCTTCCAGCACCTGAGTCTTCCTGGGGGGATCAGCCTTGGAGGGAGACCCCCGATATGGGAGACCCCTGGGGGAGGGATATTGGTTGGGTGGGGGGAATGGAGGGGTGGGAGATGGGATGGGGATGTGGGGATTGGGATTGGGATGGGATGGTTGGTAAATGGATGGATTGGGATGGGATGGATGGGATGGGATGGATGGGATTGGGGAGTGAGATGGGGATGGGAAATGGGATATGGGGATGGGATGGGATGGGATGGATGGGATGGGATGGACGGATGGGATGGATGGGAATGGGATGGTGGATGGGGTGGGATGGGTTGGATATATGGGATGTGGATGGTGATCGTGGATGGGTGGAATGGAATCGGGATGTGATTGGGATGGGATGGATTTGGATGGGTTGGAAACTGGGCGATGGATGGGATGGAGATGGGATGGCGATGGATGGATGGATGTGATGGGATGGGATGGGATGGGGATGGGATGTAACGGAATCGGAAGAAATGAGTTGGGTGGTGATGAGAGTGGGATAGAATGGATCTGGGAAGATTGGATTGGTAAATGGAGTGGTGATGGGATTGTGCATGGAGGTGATGAGAAGGGATGCGACAGGGGTGATGGATGGGATGGGATTGGGTTGGGTGGGACTGGGTGAATGGATTTGGGGAGGTGGATGGGATGGGATGGAGTGATGGACGCCCGGTGGGGGTGATGGGATGGGATGGAATGGAAAGGATGGAATGGGAATTAGGATGGGGGTGATGGTGATGGGATGGGGGAGGTAATGATGGGTGGTATGTAATGGCCATATGGATGTGATGGAATGGATGGAACAGAACGGAACGGAAAGAATGGAATGGATGGAGATTAGGATCTGGGAGGGGTGGGATTGGGTTGGGTTGGGGGAGATTGGGATTGGATGGGATTGGGAATGGGGAAGGTAGGATGGGATGGAATGGAATTGGAATGGCTAATGGAATGGCAATAATGGAATGAAATGGATGGAATTGGAGGAGATTTGAGATTGGATGGATTGGGATGGGGATTGGATGGGATGGGAATGGGGATTGGGAATGGGATTGGGATGAGGTATGTTGGGATGGATGGATAGGATGGGATGGGATGGGATGGGATGGGATGGCGATGGGATTTGGGGATGGGATGGGCCATGGATGGCGTCGATGGGATGGGATGGATGGGATGGCGGATTTGGATGATGGAGGGTGGTGAGAGCAGAGCAGAGTCGGGGCCAAGGTGAGGAGCAGAGCACCAGGGTAGGGATGGGGATCTGGGGATGGATGGAGAGACCCAGTAGGGCTGGGGGACGTGTGGGGCAGGGAGGATGTGGGGTGCAATGGAAAGGCCTGAAAGGGATGTGGGGACTGAGGAAGCAGTTTGAGGACCTGAGAGCAGCTGGGGAACCTGGCAATAAGGGCAGATATAGGAACCCAGATTGGGATGGGGGGGTCCATGGAGGCCTGGGGGGACATGGGACCCCCCCCAGCCCCTCCCTGCCCCACTGCCCTCTCACTTCTCACAGTGACGGTGACTGGGGGGCTGCGTTTCTGCACGTGTCCCATCTGCACCATGCAGCTGTAGGACCCCGAATGCGACAGCAGCAGCTCCTGCACCGTGTGCTGGGGGTCCGACTGCGGCCCCGCCACCACTGACCCGTCCCTATAGAAGAAGAACTGCAGGGGGACGTGGGGGCGCAGCGCGTTGCGGCGGGTGGCGCAGAGCAGGGGGAGGGGGCTGCCCTCGGGGGGGGGCTGGGGACCCTCCACCTTCAGCTCCGGCACCGAGAACAGCTCTGGGAAGGAACAGAGAGAGCAGAGGGGGGTGAGAACAGCTCCATATGGTGACCCCCATCCAAAGCCATCCCTGCACGGGCTCACCTTGCACCACCAGGTTACTATAGGAAGACATCAACCATTGGGAAGAGGCTGACCAACTTGAGAAAAAGGACTGCACGTAGGCCGTGCAGCGATAGCGGCCGCTGTGCTGCTGCGTTGCTGCGGGCAGCTGCAGTTGGTCCCTGTGTCCTTCCTGCAGCAGCTTCCACTCGTGATAGAAACTGACGCTGCTGATCTCCCTGTTCTGGGCTTTGCACTGCAGGGACAGCGCGTCGCCCTCCAGCACCGCATGCACCGGCAGCTGCAGCAGCAACGGGTCTGCAGGAGAGGAGGGGAGAGAATGGGATGCACCTGCATGCACAGGATGCATCAATGTGCATTGGGATGCATCAGCATGCATTAAGATGCACCAACATGCACTGGGATGCATCTATATACATTGGGATGCATCAGTGTGCATTGAGATGCACCAACATGCATTGAGATGCATCTATATACATTGGGATGCACCAACATACATTGGGATGCACCAACATGCATTGGGATGCACCAACATGCATTGGGATGCACCAACATGCATTGAGATGCACCAACATACATTGGGATGCACCAACATGCATTGGGATGCATTAACATGCATTGAGATGCATGAACATGCATTGAGATGCACCAACATGCATTGAGATGCACCAACATGCACTGGGATGCACCAACATGCATTGGGATGCACCAACATGCATTGAGATGCATGAACATACATTGGGATGCACCAACATGCATTGGGATGCACCAACATACATTGGGATGCACCAACATGCATTGAGATGCATCAGTGTGCATTGAGATGCACCAACATACATTGGGATGCACCAACATGCATTGGGATGCATCTATATACATTGGGATGCACCAACATGCATTGGGATGCATCTATATACATTGGGATGCACCAACATGCATTGGGATGCACCAACATGCATTG
>NC_029540.1:2080619-2082766 GCF_001577835.2 Coturnix japonica
GCCCCACATCTGGCCCCACATCCATCCCCACACCCCCATGGCCCTCTTTCCACCTCTCCATCTCCACAGCCCCACATCTCCACATCCCCATGGCCCTCCTCCCCACCTGTCCATCCCCACAGCCCCACATCCATCCCCACATCCCCATGGCCTTCCTCCCCACCCCCACAGCCCCACATCCATCCCCACATCCCACCTCCCCATCCCCACATCTTTGTTCCCGCTGCCCCCTGACCCGATGGGGATGTGAGACATGTAGACAACAGGGACATGGGGACAGAGTTACGTACGTCCCTTTGTGCCCCCTTCAGCCCCAACCCCATGGCATGAAGCCCCCCCCCATCCTCACCCCACAGCAGCAGCTCCGCGCTCCTCACCATCCCCCGGCAGCAGCACTGAGGTGACAGCGGCAGCTTAAGTGTGATTTGAGGAGAAAAGAGGAAGGAAATGGCAATATCTCCATCCAACCCCCAATAAATGTCATTGCCCCAAAGCCAGTCCCGTGTGCAGGTGGCAGCTCTGAGTGCAGGGAAGTGGATGGGGACAGAGATGGGGACAGAAATGGGATGGGGAGGGGGATGGGAAGGGATGGGGGTGGAAATGGGGACATGGGGATGGGGACAGGGGGGTATTGGGATTGGGGGGGAAAAGGGGGGAATTGAGGTAAGAATAGGGACAGGGATGGGGATGGGGCCAGGAATGGGGATCCCAATGGAGACTGGGATGGGAATTAGGATGGGAATTAATTGGGCTGGGAATTAATTGGGATGGGGATTAATTGGGATGGGGATTAATTGGGC
Source organism: Coturnix japonica (assembly GCF_001577835.2). Taxonomy (NCBI): domain Eukaryota; kingdom Metazoa; phylum Chordata; class Aves; order Galliformes; family Phasianidae; genus Coturnix; species Coturnix japonica. The sequence continues at coordinate 2,081,420 of NC_029540.1, forward strand.
TGGGGGCGGTGATGAGGATGAAGAATAGGGACAGGGATGGGAATGGGGCCAGGAATGGGGATCCCAATGGAGATTGGGATGGGAATTAATTGGGATGGGAATGAATTGGGATGGGAATTAATTGGGCTGGGGCCGGTGATGAGGATGGGGAGGTGGGCAGGGGGTGGGGGTGGGCACAGGGATGGGATGGAGACGGGAGGAAGGACGGGGTCAGCAACAGGGATGGGAACAGGGATGGGAACAGGGATGGGGATGGGGCCAAAGAAGGGACGGTGATTGGGATGGGGGTGGGCTCAGGGCTGGATGGACAGTGGGGACACAAACAGCGCCTCAGACACGGGGGGCTCCTCCAGCCCTTCCCCCACCCAGCGCCATTTCGGGGCTCTCAGGACCCCACATGGACTGGTTCCCCCTCAGTTTCAGGGCCCCACATTAATTGATTGGACCCCCCTCAGTTTCAGGGCCCCACATTAATTGGTTCCCCCTCAGTTTCAGGGCCCCACATTAATTGGTTCCCCCTCAGTTCATCTCAGCGCTGCCGCCAGGGGGCGCCATGGACACCCCAGCTCCGCAGCGCCCCCTGGCGGCCGGGTCCTGTGGGGTGTGTGTGGTGGGCGTGGCTTAAGGGAAAGGGGGCGGAGCCTAATGATGGGCGTGGCTTATGGAAATGGGCTGTGTGTGGTGGGCGTGGCTTACGAAAAGGGCGGCGCACGCGGTGGGCGTGGCTTATGTAAATCGACTAGTTTGTGGGCGTGGCTTACAGAAACGGCGGTGTCTGTGGTGGGCGTGGCTTATTGCAATGATGTCTGTGTAGTGGGCGTGGCTTGCAGGAAGTGGGCGTGGCTTCGCTATGGGGCGTGGCCACGCCTCCCCTCCCCCACGCCGCCCGTTCGAACACACCGACGCGGCCATGGCGGTTCCCCTCCGCTCCCACTTCCGGTCCCTCTGAGCTGACTTCCTCTTTTCTCCCGCCGACTTCCGCTTTTTTTCCCCATTCCCCACTTCCGCTTTCCTCCACTTCCGGTCTCTCGGTGCTGACTCGCACTTCCGCCGCTGCTCACGGTGAGCGCTGCCGGGTCCGCTCGGGGGGTTTTAGGCTTCCAGGCGTCGTGTAGGCCGCACCGGTTAATGCTGGGCGGGATATGGGGGATGGAGGGGGGATATGGGGGCACGGAGAGACCCCGGGATAAGGGTGGGGGCTGTGACACCGCCGCCATGTTAAAGAGCGGTAATTAAGTGGTAATTAAGTGGTAATTAAGTGGTAATTAGGGCTAATGGGGGCAGTTGTAACCTGCCGTAATGTATTGTGTTAATTGCTAAGATTAGGGCTAATGGGGCAGCTCTTAC
>NC_029540.1:2083531-2088485 GCF_001577835.2 Coturnix japonica
GATGCTTCTTCCCTTCATGACACCACTACATAGAGCTCATATATTGCTATGTGCCAATACCAGCCCTGTATGTCAATACCAGCCTTGTATGTCAATCTCAGCCCTGTATTTGATACTAACCTCGTCTCTCCCTGCCCCCATTGTGTTCCATCTCCAGATGAAGCTCCTGCTCCTGGCTGTCTGTGCCCTCATTCCCCTGGCTCTATGTGAGGACGGAGCCCGGCTCTTGGCCTCCAAGTCGCTGCTGAACAGATACGCAGTGGAGGGCAGAGACCTGACGCTGCAGTACAACATCTACAATGTGGGCTCCAGGTGAGTCTGCTCTGCTTCCCATGCTCTGTGTGTGTGTGGATGGAGGATCTATGAGTGTTTCTGGGCTCCATGATCCGCTCTTATCCTCCTTTTCCCATCTGGGAGCTCCATACAACACACACAGCCTTGCACTTTGCTCCCTCCTGCTGCTGCTCTCACTGTGTGTTGCTCCAGCAGCTCATCTCATATCTCATCTCATCTCATCTCATCTCATCTCATCTCGTGCTGCTCTCCTTCCCACCCCCACTGGACCTTTCTTTGCTTCGTGAGCATTTTCTTTGTGCCCGGTTCCCTTTTTCTTCCAGCTTTTTGCCCTCCTCTTCCTGCCGTCTCCATGTAACACACCAACCCCCCCCCACACACACTTCACTTTCTGCCCTTTTTGTTCCACAAACCAGCTCTCCCAGCTGCTCCATCACCCGCCATCCCTCCAGTCCCTCCAGCACCGAGCTGTGATTCACTTCTCAGCCCATTTTCCCTTTTCTTGTTGCATTTAGTGCCGCTTTAGACGTGGAGCTGTCGGACGATTCCTTCCCCCCCGAGGATTTTGGCATCGTCTCTGGGATGCTCAATGTCAAGTGGGACAGAATCGCTCCGTATCCTTCCATATATTGGACTTATTTTCCTTCCCAACGCTCAGTTTTACCCCTGAAACCCCCACATTTCTCCCACCCTCCTTTAGTGTCACTGCAATGACATGGTGCCAGACCCCTCATTGAGGTGTTGGGTGCAAACCTCCCCTCTTGAGGGTGCATCAAACAAACCAAACCTGCTTGCAAACAGACCCAAATCAACATGCAATGAATATGGCTGGGGGAAATAGGGCTTGGCTGGCTCAGCTTTGAGTGGGTCCCTGTAACTACAGAGCACCTTTCACCCCGAATCCTTCTATTCCTCCCTTTGGATGCCGCTGTTTCCATTAACTCGTGGCCCTCAGAGCGAGCAACGTGTCCCACACTGTGGTTCTACGGCCTCTCAAAGCTGGATATTTCAACTTCACCTCCGCCACCATCACTTACCTGGCACAGGAGGGGGGGCAGGTCGTGGTGAGTGACTCAGCTCCCTATGGGATCCCTCCCTACATTGAACAGTGCTGCTGCCTTTCTGTGTCCTGTGATTAGGGGCTGTCCCTGCGGCCTTAATGCTTTGCTGTGAGGAGGGAAGGAGGCGGATGCTATTCTTTTCCCTTTGCCTTTTGCAGGTGGGTTTCACAAGTGCTCCTGGGCAGGGAGGAATCCTGGCTCAGCGCGAGTTCGACAGGAGGTTCTCCCCACACTTTGTGAGTATTTGGCAGCTGGGGATTGAAACTGTGCTGTGCTCAGCCCCACACACACAGTTAATGCATAGCAGTTGTCCACCCCACACACACAGTTAATTTATAACAGTTGTCCACCCCACACACACAGTTAATTTATAACAGTTGTCCACCCCACATATCCATGTCAGTTGTCCAGAAGGGCAGCAATGAACAGGAGCAATGGGTTTCATCCCAGCCACCTTCACAAAGGAGCCGTGCAGGATTCCAGCAGGAGGGATCTGCTGATAGATAGAGCTGTGTGTGATTTGCTCTCACTTGGAATGATTCCTTGCAGCTCGACTGGGCGGCCTTTGGTGTGATGACTTTGCCTTCCATCGGGATCCCGCTGCTGCTGTGGTACTCGAGCAAGAGAAAGTACGACACCCCCAAGACCAAGAAGAACTGAGGGCAGCCCCGTGGGCCCAGCACCCAGAGAACAGCACGGAGCAGCAGGTGTGTTCAGAGCAGCAGCTCCTGCACAGCTGCATCCCAGCCCTGTTAATGAGGAACTCCCGCTGGCTCTGCTGTACTTTGTCCTCGCTCTTATTGCAGCGAAGAGCTGCTGGTTTGCGGCTTTATCGTGTTGCTCTGGTCAGGGTTGAGGTGCATGGAGGTACAAAGGATTTTGTAATAAAATGCCATGAAAGAAGCTTTGACTTTCTGATAGTGGGAGGTGCCCCCAGGAGCAGCTCAGGGGGTTTGAAGGTGGCAAAGTAGATCCGTGCGTTATTCCAACAGTAAGAACAGAAGAGGGGAAACGGGAGCAGAATTGGCTTTGTGGGGTTCATTGCTCCCTGCAGGGCTGCTGCTTGGCCCAGGGTTGTTGTTCAGTGCATCACTGCTGTGAGTGAATCCCCCCATGGCTCTGGGTTGGAGGTGGGATTGTGCTGTTCCTCTGATGGAGCTGTGGTGTGATGAGGAGCATTGCAGGGGAGCAGGATGAGGTGGGGGATGAGGAGCCTTTGGAGGCATTCAGGGCATGTGGGGAAGCCTTGAATTCAGCCTGGAGTAAATGGAGGAGGCCTGGGAGTGCCCTGCAGTACAGCAGGGGGTGCTTGGAAGTGTCTGATGCAGCCTAGGGGACACCTGCAGGGTCTGGGTGTGCTCTGAGGTACCTGACACTGCACTGGGGGGGGCTGAGAAGCCTTGAAGTCACCTTGGAGCACACGGAGGAGCTTTGAGAGCCCTCCAGGATGCTGGGAAGTCACCAAACACAGACAAGCAAAGCCAGCAAACAGGGAAAGCCCAGCAGCAAAAGGAACCAGCAGAGCAGGAGGGTGCAGAGCTGAGCTGCCTTCTGGCCTCCAGAGCCCACACAGGGGAGGTGGGGATCGGTGAAACTGATGTTTTATTGTGTTTTCAAACAAAAATCATCACGCAGAGGGAAAATCACAGCCATGTCCGCTGGGGGCAGCGCTGAGAAGAGGGCAGATCTCCGCTCTAACAGCTCTTGGCATTGCACTTTTACTATGTGTGTGATGAGGGAAAAAAGGACAAATGGCCTTTTCCTTCTCCAAGAAGCAGCCGGTGGGAGCCTTAAAGCACCATCTGACATTCCCCCACTGCAGACATGGAGACAGGAACTGATTCTTGCAGTCAGTGAATGATAGAAGCAGAGCGTTGGTGCTCGGACCGAAGACGGAGCCCCCCCGAAGCAGGGAGGGGTGGTCCTATATCTGTGGGTACGAGGTGTAGCTGGTGATCCTATATCTGTGGGTATGAGGTGTAGCTGGTGATCCTATATCTGTGGGTACGAGGTGTAGCTGGTGATCCTATATCTGTGGGTACGAGGTGTAGCTGGTGAACCTATATCTGTGGGTACGAGGCGTAGCTGGCGATCCCGCAGTGGTTGGAGTGGTTCCTCGCCATGCGGATGTAACCCCCGTCACCGAAGCGTTCGCCCCAACTTTAGGATAGAAAAGAAACAGAGGTTACAAGAGTGGGAGAGGAAACCAACAGAGATCAGAAGAATGGGAGAGGAAACCAACACAAGAGATTCCTTCCTCTGCAAAGCATCAGTGTGACCAGCAGCCCGTGTTGGTGATGTCTGCGCCGCAGCCTTTAACAGGCAGCAATGAAACCATTCTGCAGTGCTTTCATCAACCTCTAAATGAACTCCACATTCATTTAGGAGAACTGGGAGGATGTGAAGTGTCCTAAAGGCATTTTAGTCCCTTCTCACTATTAGGAGGACATCGGGGTGCTCTGACATGGCTGAGAATGAACCATAGGGAACAGCACGAGGACTGAACTGACTTTGTAACACGACAGCCCCGCTGTGCTCTGCATCCTGGCTGCCCTCCCTCTGCTCGTTTGTGCACGTTTGTGTCGTGGTTGGACTTGATATTTAAGCTCGTTTCCAACTCAAGCAATGCTCTGGTTCTACGAACAACCAGCTGTTATCAGAGCAGTGGATGAGGGGGAGGTTGCCCACCAGGAACCCATCACAAACCCTCCTTCACCTGTTTTTCACCAGCCAGAAGTCCTTCTCATTGAGGGTGCCATAACCAACCACCAGCACGCCGTGGTTCACCTCCTGTGTGCACAGCGGGTCGTCGTACACTCCTGCAAAGCAGCAGAGCTCAGAGGGAGCACAGTGTCAGCCCCCCACACCCCCACAGAGCACAGTGTCAGCCCCCCCTACCCCCACAGAGCGCAGGATCAGCCCCCCACACCCCACAGAGCACAGGATCAGCCCCCCCTACCCCCTCACTCAGTGGGACCAATGCTGAGCAATGCCTCCATCTGAGCCCTAAGCCCCAATTTGCCCATTTCAGCCCAGATTTCAGTTCCATCAGCTTTACACGTAGAGATACAGAAGACAAGGATCTGCACGGCCCCATGTGAAGGGGGAAGGGACGGACCTGAACGGTACAGGAAGAAGGTGGGCTGAGCTGCATCGATGGCCACAGAGATGGGTCCGACGTTGGCAACAGCATCTTTCAGGGCAGCTTCATCCGCGTATGGCAGCTCCACATACTTGGAGCACGTGGCAGCGCGCGTGGAAACGTTATATTGGCACGTCCCGTTCTGTGGGAACAAGAGGAAGGGGTGAAACCCACCAGGAGAACTGGAGACCTTCAGGTGCTTTAAGCCTTTTACCTTCACCACCCCATTATTTGCTTTTCTTTCACAGTCATTTCTCTGTATGTGGAATTATGGAGTAGATGGATGAATCACAGAAGCACAGAACCATGGGATCGTGGCAGAGTTGGGGCAGAAGGGGCCATAAAGGTCAGAGAACAGTGGGGTCATGGAATGGTTGGGTTGGAAGGAACCTCAGGGACTAAGAACCATGGGATCACAACATGGTTGGGTTGGAAGGGACCTCAAGGACTAAGAACC
>NC_029540.1:2089160-2089846 GCF_001577835.2 Coturnix japonica
GGGATGGGATGGGATGGGATGGGATGGGATGGGATGGGATGGGATGGGATGGGATGGGATGGGATGGGATGGGGGGAGCATCTGTCCCACCTGGTTCTTCACCTCGGTGACGCAGCCCTTCTCCCTCCAGTCCATGGCATCGGGGGCTGCTCCGCGCTGGCGGTACCTGGAGGTCTGGCGGTGCCCATAGGGAACACGGAGCCCCGTCAGGAGCGCGGCCACGTCCTCACTGCTCTGGGGGGAGAAGCATCACCTGTGACATCCCTCCCTCTGATGGGGCGCAAACAGAGCACATGGGGGGTGGGTTTCCCTTTAGATGTGGAAGTTTAAGGTTTTTGGGGAGATCTGTGGGTTTTTCTTTCTATGGATATATGTGTGTTTAAGTTCCAAGCGTTCAGTGGAATGGGCAAGAAATAGAACACACGAAGCTCGGCTCCAGCAGCTCCAACAGCTCCGTGTCTCATGGAGCCACCCACAGCCCCAGGGAATGGACTGGGACAATTTGCACACACGTCATGGCCGGGACTGGGCCCACACACCACAAACCCTGCATTAAGAGATTTCCTCACACCCCGTTGCCTCACACGGGCAGTGTGGCATTGTGAGCCCATGGGAGGCCACAAGGAGAAAATGGGGTGAATCACAGCCATTAATGTTGGAAAAGACCTCCAGGATCATCAGGTCCA
>NC_029540.1:2090275-2090900 GCF_001577835.2 Coturnix japonica
AGAGCTCTAATATGACCATCCAACCCCAACCCATCCCCCTATTCCCACTCATAGAACCACAAAGGTTGGAGAAGACCCCCAAGATCCCCAAGGCCCAACCCACCCCCACCATCCACATCCCCCAGTGCCGTATCTCCACTTCATGGACCCCCCACAAATGGTGACCCCCCTCCATGTGCAGCCCATAGCAGTATGGCTTTCCCTTCCCCATCCATCCCAGACCCCCACCCCCTCTGTGTGCAGCCCATAGCAGCGTGGCTTTCCCTTCCCATCCCAGTGCCCTCACCATGTCCGCCATGTGGTTCATGCCCAGCTGGTAGGAGTGCAGCCCCATGGAGTGCTCCAGGTTGTGCAGCATCACCAGCCGCAGGTTCTTCTCCCATGTTACACGGCGCTGCCCTTCCTCAGCCTAAAACAAACCCAGACCCACAGTTCATCCTCTGGGGCAGCCGCTGTGCCCCCCCCCACCCCCCGCCCCCCACCCCATACCTGATGGCGGTACTGCTTCCCGTGGGTCTTCTTCCACAGCTGCCAGTGCCAATCCAGCGTGGGGTCGGGGTGTCCCATCACGGCCAGGAGGGACAGCAGGACGGCGACGCAGCACAGCAGCTCCATGATGCACAGC
>NC_029540.1:2091604-2092142 GCF_001577835.2 Coturnix japonica
TGGTCTGGTGAGGGAGGGGCAGGTCGTGGTGTCCCCGCAGGGTGATGCCGACCAGCACCGCAGCCACCGGACGGACCCAAAGAGCCGCAGGGTTTGGGGGGGTTGGGGGTGTCATAGAAGGGGGGGGGCACAGCGGGACATAGAAGGGTGTAAAGACACACAGACACAGCTGGACACACAGACACAGCTGGACACACAGGAGCACATCTGGACAGAGGGACACATGGAGACACAGCTGGACACATCAGGACACACAGACACGTCCAGACATACGGACACACCTGGCTGTGGGGACACACCTGGGCTGCACAGGGTCCATCCGGACACACTGAGCTCGGCTTCACACCAGACACATCGATCAGCCCCACAGACACATCCACCCCCATAGCGACCCCCGCCCCCTCCCCATAGCGCCCCATGGACACATCATCGATCAGCCCCACAGCCACATCCACCCCCAGCGCTGCCCCCCGACCCTCCCCATAGCGCCCCACGGGCCGCTCACACGAACCTGTTGTTTCCCAGCCCCAAAGAACAT
>NC_029540.1:2092242-2108076 GCF_001577835.2 Coturnix japonica
GGGATGGGGATGGGGGGCAGGGGGAGTCTGAGCCCAGCAGTGCTGGGAATAGGGCAGGGGGCAGCACTCTGCACCCTACGGCTCCAGGGAGCAGACCTCATATGGACACAGAGCCAGTATCAGCTCTAAGGGACCCTCAGCACCCCCCACCACAGGGACCAGGATCCCCCCCCCTCACACACAGTCAGATGTGGGGACCAGGACCCCAAACCCCCCCCCATACACACACACACACCCCAGCTGTGGGCCGGGCCCAACTGGCTGCACACAAACATCCCATGATCAGGAACAGCTGGTTCCTATTAGAGCTCTGCCTTAACCCACAGCAGGATCCCGTGGCTGGAGGGGGGGGGGGACACACCATGAGTCCCTCCCACTTCAACCCCCCCCATATACCCACAGCCCCCAGCACAGGGCAGACACACCGCAGCCCCCAGCCCCGCTCTGTGCCTCAGTTTCCCCTTCTCAACCCCAACCAGCTCCGGATGCTGCTCTATTGCCCACAGCCCCCCCCATGCCCTTCCCAGGGGGATGGGGGGGATATGGGGAGGGATATAGGGGGATATAGGGGGTATAAGGGGGGTTGGGGGCCATAGCAGCCCCCCCCTCACCGCAGCAGCATCTCTGTGTTGTGATGGAGCAGCAGCTCGGACGGGTCAGAGCCGCCGTCGCTTCCTCGGCTCTTTTATGGCGCTGGATTGAGGAAGTGATGGAGGCAGCTGGAAAATGTTGGCAGTGGGATTCACAGCAATGGGGGGAGGAGGAGACTGGGGGGGGGGGAACAGCCAACCCCCCCCACACACCATACACACATAATGGTTTCACATGATGCTGCTGCGGGGTCAGGGCTGAGTCACCCCATGGCGGGGAACCCCAGTGGGGCACCAACACGGCGTGGGGGCAGCGCTGCCCCATGGAGGGATTGGGGGTGTCTTGTGGGGGGGTGAGATGGGGGTCCAGGCAGCAGCTTTGGGGGGGGGGGCTCCCTTCACACAGCCCTGTGCCGCCCCCGCCTTTACCCACTGCCCTGTGGGGGTCACACACTGCGGTCGCCCCCCACCCAACCCCTTTCCTCACAGATATGGGATGAAGAGAGGGGGGGGGGGGGGGGGGGGGGGGGGGGGGGCAGGCAGACAGATGGACCCCCACCCCCCCTCAGCCCCTGTCTGAGCCGTTCCTGCATCAGGGCTGAGAAGCAGCTGAGTCAGCTCAGCACGGGGCTGTGACTGCGCCATGCGTGACCACAGGGTGACAAAGTGGGGGGGGGTCACACAGGGGGTCCCACTGAGCCCAGGGTGGGGGGCACAGAGACAGGAAGGGCTGAGAGCAACAAGGGACTTCAAGGGCTTCGCAGGGACTTCAGTTCTGTGCTCCCCAATATGAGGAGGAGCTCATTGGGGTTCCCCCCATTACAGCAATGGGAGCCTCAAAGCCTTCCTCCCCTGCTGTCAGCTCTGAGGATCCCCCCCCCCCAATAACCCCCATCTTCGGGGTCCTCCAAACCCCCCAAACAGCACCCAGCAGAAAAAGCTCCTTTGTGTTTTTATAGAAAAGAGTCAGAAGATGGAAATACAAACAGGAAAAGCCACCTCGTGAGTCGGGGGGGGACACAAAGAGAGGAAGGGGGGGGTGGGCAGCAGCCCTTCAGTCCCAGACCCTGCAGCAATGGGGGGCACAGCGTCGTGGTGCTGAGGGTCCCCCCCCCAAACAGTGCTGAGCCTCCAGGGGGGGAAAGGAGAGTTCAGAGTCCAGCACAGCACCGAGGGGCCGCCCCCCTCCCTTCTGTGTTCATCCTTCAGCTGGGGGGGTTTAGTTACAGGCAGGAGCTGCTCAGCCCCAGAGCAACGAGTTTTACTCTGAGAAAGAAGGGAAGATGTTCAGCTCGGGGAACTCCTCGTTGTTGTAGTTGGGGCCTTGGTCTCCCAGCATGGTCAGCATGTCCTGGGGGGCAGGAGGAGAGAGGGGGGGTTAGAGCAGCACGGCAGGACTTGGCTGTTCTGTGGGGCCAGGACCCCAAAGCTCCCATCACACACCCTCAAGGTTCAGCCCTCCATGCTCAGGACCCCAAATCCCCCCACCCCACCAGCTCAGCCCTCTTGTCTCAGGATTCCCAGATCTCCATCCCCACACCCCCACAGTTCAGCCCTCTGCACTCAGACCCCGAAATTCCCATCCCAATACCCCCAACGTTTCAGCTCTCTTATACATCAGCCCCCCATATCCCCACCCCACAGCTCAGCCCTCGTATATCAGGACCCCCAAATCTTCCATCCACATCCACAGGGCTCAGCCCTCTAGCTCAAAACCCCAAATCCCCACCCCACAGCGCTCAGCCGCTCTGTGCTCAGAACCCCCCATTTCACCACCCCACAACCCTGATGGCTCAGCCCTCCTAATGCTCAGGACCCCATCCCCCAACACCTTCTATTGCTGATACTGAGGGATTGTGAGGAGCAGTGGGATGGGAGTGCGTGGACTTAGATGAACACAGAAGACCTTTATTCAACCTGGTTGCATTTGACTCTGTTGCTCCCCCCAGTAGCATCAGCCGTGCCACCTTTAGGGTTGGGTTTTATGTTATTTAACGGGAATTTTTCTGCTTGCTTTCTTTAAATGAGAGCTGAGAAGGATGGAACCTGGGCAGACAGAACCAGAGGGAATTTCACACTGATTGATGCGGACAGAGCAGACTATAAAGTGACCACGCAGGGCAGCTCTGCCCCCTGCCTACAGCCCATAAGTGATCCCCCCCACAAGCCCTGCCTGGAAGCCATAGGAGCAACTGAGCACCCAAAGTGTGAGGAGAACCAACTCATCCCATCTGGGAATATAAGCCCCTATGGAGGGGAACAAAGGGAACAAGAAGCATCGTCTACTGAGAAGGGCTCGGGTTGGATGGGGATATAGAAAGATGGGGACCCTATGGGGTGACCCTATGGATGGGGATATAGAAAGATGGGGACCCTATGGGGTGACCCTATGGGATGGGGATATAGAAAGATGGGGACCCTATGGGGTGACCCTATGGGATAGGGATATAGAAGGCTTAACTGAGAAGGGCTCGGGTTGGCTGGGCTGCTGCACGTGCTGCTCCCCGGCTGCGGTGCTGTGATGCTGGCCTTGCCACTGCGGCCACATCCCCACTCCTTCAGCTGCTGCGCGGGGCTGGAATGGGGCGGGGGGCTGCGCTGCATCCGCGGCTGTTCAACAAGGATGGAATCAGTGAACGTTCCCTGCTGCAACCTGGGGCTGCTGCTTTGCAATCAGCTCAGATTCCAACTGAGATGGATCTGAGATGGATCCCTGTGTACGTGGGATTCCAGAGGGCCCCATTCCCTCTCAATTAGCCCCAAAATGGATGGAGGTTCACCCTCATCCCCACACTCAGCCGGCAGTTTGTGCTGCTAAAAGGAGGCAGCTGTGCTCAGCATCCACATCCCCAGCAAACAGGCTGCACTCAGGCTGTGTTCTATCAGGGGCTGCCCCCCAACCCCCCCCCAACCCCCCCACACTGCACTCACTGAATCCTGAGCTGCGGCCAGAGATGTTTGTGTAGGCAGAGCTGCTGGGGGGGGCTGCGGAGCCCGGAGCTGCCATGGGGCTGAAGGAGGACGGGGTGCCCTGGAACGTCCCCATGCTGAACGAAGGCGGCCGAGTCTTCACTGCTTGGGAGGCCACCTGCTGTAAGACAAGAAATGGGGAGGAAGGAGAGATGTGATCAATGTGATCAATGTGATCAATGTGATCAATGTGATCACTGTGAGCATGAGCTGAGCCTGGGGGAGGCGCTGCCCGGCCCATGTCTGCGTGCAAAGCAAAGCTGCCCTCCCCAGCTCTGAGCTGCTCATCCCTGCCTGCAAACCCAAACAGCAGCCAGCAGTGATACAGGAGGGAGACGCTCCTACAGTGCTTCCATCAGAGCAGATAATGCAGCCTATAATCCCTTCATCCTCCTGTATTTCCTCAATGGAAACATCAGAAAGGAGCCAAAAAAGCCTCAAACTGCAGAGAAGCACAGGGCAAAAAGGGGGGTGGGTGTGGGGCAGCACAGCAATGCAGCACAGCTAATGCAGCACGGCCAATGCAGCACAGCAATGCAGCACAGCAATGCAGCACGGCCAATGCAGCACAGCAATGCAGCACAGCAATGCAGCACAGGCAATGCAGCACAGCAATGCAGCACGGCCAATGCAGCACGGCCAATGCAGCACGGCAACGCAGCACGGCCAATGCAGCACTGCAGCCACCAGCACTGCAGCTGTGCGAGCCGTTCTGACCCCAATGCAGCAGCAGAAGCACCCAGCAGAGCTCACCACTGAGCTGAGGTTCGGGCTTTGCTACCTGGGCTGTGAACGCCGGTCGGGTCCCGGCAGCCCAACTGCTCCCGCTGACCTGAGCAGGGCTGGTGTGTCGTGAGATCTGAGCCAGGATCCGACCTGCTGCTGCCGCCGGCTGCTGCTGGATGATGTTGACTGGAGGCACCATGCTGCTGCTCCTGGAGGAGGAAAAGGCCTTCAGATGGATCCCTGCATCACGGATGGGACCGGCAGAGCACAGACACCCAATGCAAGATGCTGGGGGGGAAGGCAGCACTAACAGCTGGAGCAGCTCCCCCCAAGGAGCCCATGCCCACCGTGCTGCCCTGCAGACACAACCAGCAGCTGCTGGGTTTATGGACACGCTCTGCTCACCCAGCTCAGTTCTGGGGTTACACACTATGTACATCCAGAGCTGCAGCCGCCCCACAGACCAACTGAGATCAGCAGAGGGACAGCAGGGGGAAATAGGGCTGAAGGTGATGGGGAGGACCTGAACAGCAGCTGATGGTCCCATGGGCTCCATGGACCCAAAGCTGCACACAGCAGCACTTCTCTCCCCCTCCTCTTTACCCCCAGCCCAAAACCCAACGCCTGCGTGGGCTCCCAATGCATTTCTGAGGGTGGCACAAACGGAATGGGAACAACAGTGGGATAAAGGAACAGGAGGTCACTGAATAAATAATGCAGCCCAGGAAACCTCACCTGAAGTTCTCAGAGGGTCGTGATGGTGTGAAGGTGTTTCCCTGTGCAAAGAGCGCGGGGTTGGCAGGCACGGAGCTGGCAGGAATGGCTTTGTTCTGGTCTAAAGAAAGAGGTTCAGAGTGAGCCCACAAGGAACAGAGCTGAGGCAAAGCATTGGGCACAACTGCTCCTTGTGCACACACGGGACTCCAGACGGTGCTGGAAGAGCCCAATTAATGGGATTTCCTCTCTGTTTTCTAATAAGCTTTGAATCAAGGTCCTCTGGGGTTAAAGCAGCCGCTCAGCCTGGGGACACAGCGCTGCTCTGTGGGCACAGAGCACTAACAGCCCTTCCACCTTCAGAACCGCGTGTCCCAGCGCTCCCTACCTGCATTGATGCTGCTGTAGATCTCCCCAAACCTCGGGTCCCTCTCCTGGTTAAACAGGCTCTCTGCCTTCTCCAGTGGTTTGCTGTGCTCCGGGCCAGCAGCAGACACGGGCTGCACAGGAACCTGGGAGCAGGGAGGAGTGTAAGCACTGAGCACAGCAGCGCACAGCAGGGCAGCACTGCAGGACAGGATGAGCCCATCAGGACAGAGGAACCCATGGGGCAGGGAGGAGATAGATAGGGAGATAGGAAGATAGGGAGATGTGATAGGGAGATAGGAGATGATAGGGAGATGGTGAGATGATGGGGAGATGGTGAGATGATGGGGAGATGATGGAAGATAGGAGATGATAGGGAGATGGGGAGATGATGGAGAGATAGGAAGATAGGGAGATGTGATAGGGAGATAGGAGATGATAGGGAGATAGGGAGAAGATGGGAGATAGGAGATAGATAGGAAGATAGGAGATAGGGAGATAGGGAGAAGATAGGGAGATAGATAGGAGATAGGGAGATGATAGGGAGATAGGAGATAAAGGGAGATAGGAGATAGAAAGGGAGATAGGAGATAGAAAGGGAGATAGGAGATAGATGGGGAGATAGGAGATAGATGGGGAGATAGGAGATAGATGGGGAGATAGGAGATAGATGGGGAGATAGGAGATAGATGGGGAGATGATGGGGAGATGGGAGATAGGGAAAAGATGGGAGACAGGAGATAGATAGGGAGATAGATAGGGAGATAGGAAGGGATACCTTCACCTTCCTACCCACATCCAACCCCAAACTCAGACAGTCACCTCCAGGAGAAGGGGATGATCTGATCAATGTCAGGGGGGCAACCAAAGCCCCCCCTGCATTTACCTGGTCGTACCCAGACAGACTCTCTCTTCCTGGCACCACTTCCAGCTCTGTCTGTTGTGGCTGCTGCTGCTGCTGCCTAAAATAGAAAGCGTTTGTAACAGGAGAAGAGCGGCTGCTCTAAAACCATTGAGGGAATGGATCCTCTGCGGTTACACCAGTGACTGATGAGCCCAGAGGAGCTCAGAGCTGCAGAGAGGAACGGCTGGGGAGGAAAAGCTATTGGACAGCAGGGCAGAACCAGCGAGAGAGGCACAGTAAAAGGAGCCGAGCACCTCCTGACCTTGAGGGCAGCTGAGCTGTGCCCATCTCCAGGGGAAGGCTGACACTCTGCCCCAGCTGGGGCCTCTGCATTGGGTTTGATAGGGCAGGCCGAGATTCCTGGCTCGAGTTCCTTTAAAGCAAAGAAGAAAGGGGAAAATAAAAGAGATTTTAAAAAATACCAAAGGAGAGCAAAGCAGCTGGGTGCTGCCTGCAGGACGGGGCTGTATCGGGCAGGAATGGAGCTGGTTTTGCAAATGCTCTCCGAGTGAAGGATCCTTCATCCCAGCTTCCATCGCCCTGAGAGCGGGGCTGCCCATGGAACACAATGCTGAGGGCTCTGCAACCCAGAGCAGGGAGCAGCCCACAGCACTATGTGCCACTGCTACAGAGCAAGCAAAGGGCGGAGGGGCCCACAAACACCCCAAAGGCTCCCACTGAAATCTACACCACTGCAGAGACCACAGCACTTCCAGCCTTCGTGACCCACATGCTGGTGGAGCCCTTTATGCTCTTGTTAAGTGTCGGAAGCCATTTTCCTCCCAGAAGGAAGGAGCAGAGGGGCAGCGTTATCTCAGCTGCTCTTGTGCAAGGTGCTGCTTTGAAGCAGCGCCTGATCCTGGTCCTCCAGGACCAGAACAACGTCACACCAAGAACCCAGAGATGCACACAGATAAACTGCAGCACAAACACAGGCTGCTGCACCCTGCTCTGAGCCTGCACAGCATTCAAGGTGTGAGTATGGATGTGAGAATGGAGATGTGTGGAATGAGCGAGATCTCTCTAGTGCCAGGACAGAAATGAAGGCCTGCACGGCACGCAGCCCTGCACCCAGCTCTATAAAGCCAAAGGGACTGCACTGACAGTGCTCAGCTCAATGCTCACATCACAGCACAGCTCTTTAAAGCCAAAGGGACTGGACTCAATGCTCAGCTCAATGCCTTCCCATCACAGCACAGCTCTATAAAGCCAAAGGGACTGCACTGACTCTGCTCAGCTCAATGCTCTCATCAGAGCACAGCTCTATAAAGCCAAAGGGACTGGACTGACACTGCTCAGCTCAATGCCTTCCCATCAAAGCACAGCTCTATAAAGCCAAAGGGACTGGACTGACTCTGCTCAGCTCAATGCCTTCCCATCACAGCACAGCACTGTGCCACTGCAGGGAAGGAAGAAGTTCTACCTGCGCTCCTGGTTCTCTCCTCACCTCAAAGAAAACCCAAATCCTGCCTTTCTTTCCTTGCACAAAGCAATCCCACCTGACTCACGGGGGGGTCCCAGCTGAGACACAGCCAGGCCTGGAGCTACAAACAACAGGGAGGTGTTGTTCCCCTTGCTTTCCATTGCTGCTCCTCTCTAAGGGCCTTGCAGGGGACAGGCAGCACTTTGATGGAGCACTGCGTGCTGCCAACACACCGAGACCAACAGGAGGGGAAAGAAGAGAGCAGCATTGAGGGCAGTGTGCCCTGAGCAGCTCCATGTGAATCCAAGCACAAACGACAGGAGAAAAACAAGCATTTCCTTCCTACCATCACCTGTTCTGCTCATGGGAAAAGCAGTCGCCCTCCTGGATGGGACAGCAGGAGCTGCATTCACTCCACTAATATCAGAGCTCTGAATGCAAACACACACGCAGACTCTGGCTCCAGTAACTGGGGTGAAGCTGAGCCCTGGCACTGACAGCCAAAGGGCTGTTCCTGCACCTGCAGCTCCTTATCATCCCAGGATAAAGCACTCAGGGACTTCCCAGCTCCTCCAGGGCCTCCACCAACACTGATGGGAAGGTTGGTGAGGGAGAGGCCAAAGCTGCTGCTTTGGTTTCTGTGCTGCTGTTTATTCTGGGGTGAGATCCCATCGGGTTCATGTGCTACCGCTGGTGGGTGGCAAGTCATTTCCATGTACATACTTGACGTTGGTGTTGGTACAGATGATGTACTCAATTTCATCCGAGTAGGGGTTCTGAAAGGTGAAGCTGCTGGTTCTGATCCAGAGCCATTCCCGGTTTTTGGATCGGAATCGGAACATGACTGACAGAACCTGGCCTTTTAACTTCACCACCTAAAAAAACGTAATGCCATCAGTAGGACCTGACAAAAGAAGGGCTTGAAGAGCAACTTTGCTTCTCAGCCACCCCCCAACACTGCAAGCTGCGATGGCCCCTCTGCCTTAATCCCTATGGGACCATCCCTCAGCTCCTGACACTGAGCAGCACTGCTCAATCTCCTCACGCTGCCCCGAGACACGAATGATATGGGAGGTGGGGGGGAAAAACCTGCCATCACCACTGTGGCTTTTGCTTTTATCTCTTTGCACTGGTGAGATGTATGAGAAAACCTGCAGCAAAAGAAGCACGCAGCGCTGCTTCTGCTCCCGGCTATTGGGAAGAATGGACATGGAGCAGCTCTTGTCTGGAGTCATGGAAAGCGCGGGGCAGTCTTACCTGCCCTGCCACAAAGTCCAGCGCCCTCAGAAATAAGAGTAACCACAACAGGGCACACAAATCACATCCATTCCGAGCTCTGCACACTGGGCTGGGCCCTGGGGATGAACCAGTGTTTCAGCCACAGAAGCGTGTTGGAGCAGGCTCTGTGTAAGCATGGCCCTAAAAGCAGACTGCACCAGCAACCAGAGGATGAATTCAACCATCAGACATCAGATGCTTCTGTTTCCTTTTGTTTGGTGACTGTATCTGTAACTGCTTGCCATACCTAAGGTTTATTCTTTTGGCTTCATTTCCAGTTATGTTTCATTGCTTTGCAAGCACCAAGAGCCTAAATCGAACAGCACACACAGAGGCTGCTTGAAGGGCTTTACCTGCTGGAAGCTGTCCCTCAAAAGCTGCTGGTCCTCAGGGTGGCAGAAATCCACAATGTCCTTCCCCAGAAGTTCCTGATGTGGAAGGAGTCGGGATAGAGATGAAGGCAGTTTGCATTAGGAACCCAGGCTCCCTCAGCTCCATTTCAGAGCAGCCCCGCTCCTCCCCCTCCCACCCCCATCTCCCAGAACCAAAGGCAGGACTGTGCTGTGTTTAAGCACAACAACCAGCTGGGCAACGTTTGATCTCCACAATTCACATGGAGGCCAAAGCAATTTAATTGACAGCTGACATAACTCAGAGCCACCAGCTCCATCCATGATCAAAGCACATCAAGAAAGGGGATAAAAAGTGACAGCTGGAGGAGAAACACGCGCCTGGTTCAGCCCTGGGCACTGTTTGGCCAGGTCTGTTCCCAAGCAGGGCCGTGATGCACAAAATAGGGGAGGAACAAAGCAAGTGTGAGCAGCAGCTCGTGCTTAGGAAGCTCCTGCCGTCCCCTCACCTGCGGCTGGTAGCCAACAGTAGCCACACAGCGGTGGTCTATGAAGGTGAAAATGCCTTCAGTGTTGTGTCGGGAGATGAACTCTGTTGGCTGACAAACGTTGCTCATGTCTGTGCAGTTGGGTGAGCTGGTGACCTGCAAGGAAAGGGCGGCACTGTGAGCTGACCCCATGAGAGCTGCCCCGTCCCAGCCAGCCCTGCAGGAGGATCTGCAGCCGCCAGGGAACGCAGCTCAACTCAGCAGACATTAAGGACAAGGAATGTGGAAGCATTGGAAGATGCTACAGACCTGCAGCCTGCCAATAGCCACCAGGCAAAACTTGCTGCCCTGGCCAGCATCTGGGTCATCATCAGGCAGTGAAACACCTGGGAGAGGAGTGCCAAAAAGTCCAGCAAGGTCAATAGGGGAAGAACTGCTGATTGTAGAGGAAAAAAAGAAGACAGACATGCAGGTCTGGCTCTGGGACACTTTTCCACCCCAATTTGTTACTCAGAATCCTTTTCCATGAAGGAATTTGATGTTAAGCTGCCCCCCCATCCCTGTTCTTGCCAGAATGGTTTGAGTTCTCTCCCTTCCAGCCAGCACATCAGCCTACCATGACTGCTGCCCTCTGCACAGGGCAAGGTTTAACACAAACCTCTCATCCCACACCTGCAAACATCACTCCAGACCCAGCACAAGAAGTGACAGATGTATGGGAAGCATTGGCTTGTTCAGAGGGGACAGTTTCAGAGCCACGTGTCCAGGGGGCTTTGCGGAGCTGTTACCTGCAGGGGGCCAGGCCTTGATGTAACCTGTGCAGTGCACCACCACGTAGTGGGGCTCCCCATCCTTCGTGGCACCTAAGCCGTTCCTTGAAAGAGAGAAGCAGCTGTTTAGGCCACGTGTCAAATCAGGTCAGGCAAGGTCTCGTAACTGCCTTCCAAAAACACCGAATGTCTTAGAGGTAAAGAGAGACTTAATGTGAATGCAAGAGCTCTGGGGACGCAGACACAAAGTCAGAAGGGACCTCAGGTCCTTTTAATCTTTTAATTAACACACAGACAACATCCACCAGAGCCCAACAACAACAGCCTAAAGAACACGTGGCTTTAAAGTGACTTCAGACCCAAGTCTGGAATCAAGGAAGACTCATCTGTACCAAGATGAACTTTGGTTCCTCCTCCAGCACTTCTCTTCTATGAGCTGTATGAGCTCACAGGGCCCCAGCACTGTGCTGCAGAGCCCTGACCCCTGGGTTCCTAACAATGCCCATAACCCTAATAAACCCATAAGGCTCTGCCTATAACCCTAAAAAACCCATACAGCTCTGCCCATTACCCTAATAAACCCATACAGCTCTGCCCATAACCCTAACAAACCCATAAGGCTCTGCCCATAACCCTAATAAACCCATACAGCTCTGCCCATTACCCTAATAAACCCATAAGGCTCTGCCCATAACCCTAACAAACCCATACAGCTCTGCCCATAACCCTAATAAACCCATACAGCTCTGCCCATAACCCCAATAAACCCATACAGCTCTGCCCATTACCCTAATAAACCCATACAGCTCTGCCCATAACCCTAATAAACCCATACAGCTCTGCCCATAACCCTAACAAACCCATACAGCTCTGCCCATTACCCTCATCTCACCCACCTGCAGCGATTCCTCATGAAGCTGAGACGATTCACAGACACTGCATCCACGGAGCTGTTCCCACACCTGCACCACAATAAGGAGTGAGAGGGAAGAAATGCTTTTGTTTCTCTCTCGTTCAGCATCAAAACAATCTCACCATGTTGAATTACACAAAGTTCTCTATAATAAATGGGGATGAGCCTCCAAACCTCCATCATGCAGATGGAAAGTGCTCGTTCTGGGCACCTGGAGAGGAGCAGTGACACTTGGGGGTGAAATAGATTGTCACTTAAAACTGAGTCTCCTATAACTATAGCACAGAGCCACCTTAGCACAGGGAGAATAAACTCAGCTGCTAACTCAGCATGGAAAGCTGTGCCATGTTATATCCATGAATGAGCAAAAGGAGTTGGAGTAAGATGAGTGAGTTCAGCCTCAAGTGCTGACCCTGAGGGTTCCCCCGTTACCTCATGCGGCAGATGAAGGATCTCCGTGAGCCCATGCACATCCTCATGGACTGCTGCCCTTCCTTCTTGACAGTTCCCGTCTTCAAATCCAGGATGCGACCTGAAGGAGGAAGGAGAACCCAGAGGTTACAGCAGATCGAGCCCCTTCCCCAGCACAGGCACCAGGCAACGTGAGTAGGAAACCAGCAAGAGAGAAGTGTCACCACTGGTACCTTTAGATGCACTCTCAGGGGGGGCTGCAGGATCCTTGTTAGAAAGGCACCAGGGTTTGGTTCCTTCTACAAAGGGAAGGTTTTAATCCAAGTCCTTGGCTGGCTGTCGCTCTGCCCTCCCCTGCCCGCCCTCCCCGGGCTCATTTACCTGTCAGTGCGTTCTCTGACGTGGAGAGCTGCTCCCTCAGCTTGCCCACATCGTCGGGGTGCACCTGGTCGTACAGCGTGCTGCCAAACCATTCGGACTGCGGCTGGTTGAGCACGGGAGTCACCGAGTCCGACACATAAACCACCCTGCCCGTCTCGCAGGACACGATGAACAGGAATCCATCAGCTGCCTCCAGGATCAGGTGCTTGAGCTCCTGTGTTCACAACACACCCATCACTCTCACTCCAGACAATTCACACTGATGCCCTCCGAGCCCCCAACCAACCCTTGTGCCCCCACTTCTGCCTCCCACAGTGAAACCTCCCCCTGCCCAGCTGGCAGCTCTCCCCACAAAGCAGCTCAAAGAGAGAATACATGCCTTGTGAGCTGGCTGGCAAAAGCCTGTGAGGAGCCTGAAGAAGGGCAGTAGATGGTCAGCACTTATTGCAGGCTGTGGCTAGACTGAGGTGCACCAAGCAGGGCTTGTTAGAGCGGCCGTTGCACACAGGGCTGGGTTACTAGCTCCTGATGTGGCACCAGGGCTGTGGCTTAGAGGCGAGGTGTGCACGCCAGGACCCTGAAATAGAGGCTGAAGTGACCTATACCCAGGCCCCGTGTTAGAGTCTGAGTGGCACACAGCGGCGCCCTGGTTAGACGCTGACGGTGGCACACCAGGGCTCGTGTTTAGGCTGTGCGTGCCAACAACAGGGCTGTGGTAGAGCTAAGGGTCCACCTATCGATGTCACACAATGCTTTAGAGCTGAGTGTGCACACAGGGCTGTGTTAGAGCTGAGTGTGCACACAGGGCTGTGTTAGAGCTGAGTGTGCACACAGGGCTGTGTTAGAGCTGTGTGTGCACCAGGCGTGTTAGAGCTTGGCTGTGCACCAGGCTGCGTAGACGCTGACGCTGTGCACACAGGGTCTTGTTGAGAGCGCGACGTGTGCACCACAGGGCTGTTTAGAACTGTGGTGTGCACACAGGCTGTGTAGAGCTGAGGGCACCCCAGGGCTGTGTTAGAGCTGGTGCACTTAGAGCCCCGGCTGTCAGACCTGGACACAGCTGTGTTAAGCTGAGTGCTGCACACAGGGCCTGATGCTTAAGTCTGATTGCACCCAGGGCTGCTGTTAGACTGTGGTCACACAGGCTGTGTTAGAGCTTGTAGCTGCACACAGCCAGCTGTGTTAGAGCTTCCTGGCACACAGGGCTGATTCGTTAGAGCTTGAGTGTGCACACAGGGGCTGTTAGGGGACCGGGCTGCGGTTGTTTGGGGGGCACACAGGGCTGTGTTAGAGCTGGGTGTGCACACAGGGCTGTGTTAGAGCTGAGTGTGCACACAGGCCGCACACCGCCGTCTTGATAGAGCTGAGGTGCGACATGGGCGGGCTGGTTAGAGCTCTCGCAGTGCACCATGGGGCGTGTTAGAGCCTGTGGTGCAACACGGCTGTTTAAGCTGCGGTGTGCACCACAGGCCTGTGCTAGAGTTGCACGTATGGACACACAGGCCGGTTGAGAGCTGAGCGTGTGCTACACAGGCTTGTAGAGTCTGAGTGTCAACTAGCTCTGTATATAGCAGCTGAGTGTCCACATGAAGCGCAGCTGTGTCTAGAGCTGAGTGGGCACATGACGCATTGTTAAGTGCTATGGGCACCACATGGGCTTCGTGCTAGAGCTGAGTATGCAACAGGGCCTTGTTAAGACGACGTGTGCACACAGGGCTCGTGTCTCTAGCAGCTGCAGTGTGCCACACAGCGGCTGGGTTAGAGCTGAGTGGCACACACGGGCTTGCTGTAGAGAGCCTTGGCGTGTGTCCACCCAGGCTGTGTAAGCTGTGTCACACAGGGCCGGTTAGATATGACGCCCTGTGCACAACACGTATTAGAGCTGAGTGTGCACACAGTGTGTAAGAGCTGAGTGTGCACACAGGGCTGGTTAGAGCTGAGTGTGCACACAGGGCTGTGCCTAAGCTGTCGTCGCATGCACACAGGGCTGTGTTAGAGCTGAGTGTGCACACAGGGCTGTGTTAGAGCTGTGTGTGCACACAGGGCTGTGTTAGAGCTGAGTGTGCACACACAGAGGCTGGTAGAGCTGTGCTGTCACCCAGGGCTGTGTTAGAGCTGTGTGTGCACACAGGGCTGCTGTTAGAGCTGACAAACTGTGTGCAACCACAGCTTGTTAGAGCTGAGTGTGCACACAGGCTGTCCTAGAGCGTGTCACCACAGCTTGTTCAGAAGCGTGTGGCACACACGCGCTTGTTAGAGCCTGAGTTGCACACAGGCTTGTGACTAGAGCTGAGTGTTGCACATCAAGGCGATATATAGATGTCTGGGACTGTGCCACCCAGGCTCGTACTCGCTTAGACCTGATATGTGCACCACATGACTTCTGTTAGAGAGTCCTGGTGCTGCACCCAGGCCTGTGTTAACTGGGTGTGCACACAGCGTAGAAGCTGAGCTGTTCGCTATCACAGGGCTTGTATTAGAGCTGAGTGGCACACAGGTGTTCTAGCTAGAGCTGCAGATGGCACATGAGCTTGTTAGAGCTGAGTGTTGCCACACCAGGGCCTGTGTTAGAGCTGTGTGTTGCCACACCAGGCTGCTGTTAGAGTGTGCCGTGTTTAACACCCAGGGCTGTGTTAGGAGCTGAGTGTGCCACACAGACCTGTGATAGAGCTGATGTGGTCCACACCAGGGCGTTGCTTAGAGCTGCGTGGTGTGCACACAGGCTGTGATAGCAGCCTGGGCACGTCTAGTGCACCAGGAGGCTCACATTCCGTGTTAGAGCTGAGTGTGCACCCACAGGCCAAACTCACCTGGGGTTAGCTAGCCTGGTTGTGTGCACACAGGGCTTTTAGAGCTGAGTGTGCACTATCAGTGCCCTGGGTAGACTGGCGTGCACCAACAGGGCTGTGCTAGAGCTGGGCTGTGCACACAGGCTATTTAAGACTGGCGTGTGCACCCACCAGGCTGTGATAAGCTGAGTGTGCAACCCAGGCTTGCTTACAGAGCGAGGTGCACAAGGGGCAGGTTAAGCTGAGTGGCACCACAGGCTGTGTTTGAGCTGGGTGCACACACGGGCTGTGTTTAGAGACGGGTGACACACAGGCTGTGATTAGGCTGAGTGTGCAGCCCAGGCTGTGTTAAGCTGTGTGCACAGCAGGGTCTTCTGCTAGAGCTGGACGCGTGTGCCACACAGGCTGTGTCTAGACCGCGAGTGTGCACCCAGGGCAGGTTAAGCTGCTTGAAGTGCACACAGGGACGTGTTGTTAAGCTGAGTGTCACCCAGGCTGTTGTTAGAGCTGTGAGTCAACCAGGGGCTGGTTAGAGCGGTGCACACCAGGCTGTGTTAAGCTAGTGTGCACCAGGGTTGGTTAAGCTGTGTTGCACACATGGCTTGTTATAGAGCTGAGTGTGGCACACAGGCTGTAGTTTCACTGGCAGCACTACACGTCAGGCAAACACGAGGACCGGTTGTAGATCGAACATAGTGTACACAGGCTGAGGTTAAGAGCTGGGGTGCACGACAGGCGGTGCTGAGACGCTGTGTGGGCAC
>NC_029540.1:2108101-2110230 GCF_001577835.2 Coturnix japonica
CCCAGGTCCCTGGGGGTCAGGTTATAACCTTGCAGACCTGCTCCTTCCTATCCAGCATTGCCACCAAGTGGGTTTTCCCCTTAAACAGAACCTCCAAGCCAGGTTTCCTATCCAAAAGGATGGATGGGATTGAAGGAAGCAGCGATGGGAACATGGAATGAGATGAGTGTGGGAGGAACACGGACAGGCAAGTGAGTTAAAGACAAAACACAAGAAGGGAGCTCTGAGCATCAGTGTGTGCAGCCATTGGGTGACTGTGCTCCTCACTGCAAGGGCAGAAGGAAGAGCTTCATTATCACACTCACCTTCAATTCAGCTCCTCCAAAGCTGAGTGCTGGGGTGAAAACAAAGCTACCTCCACTAAAAGGCCATTGGGAAACCAGCAGACCTTACAGCGCCTTACTGTGCTGTGTGTGACAGCAGGAGCTCACTACCAGGGACAGAGGAAGGGGTGACTGGGAAGGTAAACCCACAGAACACAGCGCTGTGCTGCACTCACAGCCCCAGCTCTCAGCCTGCCTTATCTCAGCTATTTCAGCTCTGCACCATCACAGGGAGGGCTGTGCTGGGGGGGTCTGTATTTCAAATGGGATCAGCTGAGCACAACTGAAGCCTTCTCAGCTCTACACACTAAAAATGAATCCAGGGTGGGACAGCCCAGGGAAGTGACAGGGGATGGCAAAGCACAAAGCGAGCCATTCCCTGCTAATTATCACCATAAATTAGCAACAAAAAGCTGTGGGTGGCGAGAAGTCAAAACCCTGATGGGTTTTGGTTTTTGTTCAGCTGGTTTGTGTTACCCTGCAGTTTGGATTGGGGAGGGGTATGATATGGGGCAATGCTTTAACAACACCCCCCCAGATGTGCAGGGTGTGAGTCTGAGTGAAGGTCTAACAGTGCATTGGAGATGCACTAACAGGTCCAACAGTGCATTGGAGATGCACTAACAGGTCTAACAGTGTCTAACAGTGCATTGGAGATGCACTAACAGGTCTAACAGTGCATTGGAGATGCACTAACAGGTCTAACAGTGCAGCATTGGAGATGAACCCCTCAGTGAGGGCCACGATCCCTGCAGAACCACAGCCAAGAACCCAGGGAACAACCAGAGCCCTGTGTGCAATAAACCTGAGTTGTTCTCATGGGGAAGGGCTTTATTTTCCCTTCACATTTGGTTTTTGTTTAACAGGGCCATGAAAGGAAGAGGTAGGAAGCAACAACCAACCTGCACCAGTGCAGCTCTCAGTGTCTGCTCTGACATGAGCTCAGCAATCCCTTGGTGCACCCTGTGGCACCTGAGCCAGCACATGTTAGCAAAGCTGCAGAGCTGAGTGAAGCAGCAGCACAAACACACTGTGCACAGGGAGCAAATCCTGTGTGCTCCCCATGGCCATTCCTGCAGCAGGACTGGATGCCTTTCCCTCCTATTGCCCATTACACAGCAATGCCCAGCACTCTGCTCATTTCCAATCCTCTACTGCAGCAGTTGGGGGGAAGGAAGGGAGACAGAAAGGAGGAGGGACACCTAGAGACACAAAGGGAAGGGATACTCTGCTGGTCCATGCTCGCAATCTCCATTCTCCTACCTGGCAAGTCTCTCCTTATCCGCTGAACTCTGCTCATCATCAGACCTAAAAATAAAATCAGTGAGCTAAGCTCAAATGGGGGAAAATAAAAGAGTTGAATGGAATGAAGAAATGGGAGGATGCAGGAGGAAAGCCGGCCTGCAGGCACAGCTGGGCTGCACAGGGGTGCTTCAATGAAACCAAATGGGTTTCTGCACCCTCACACAGCAGAGCAGTGCCAGCCAGCCGCGTTGTTTGAAGGCTTTAAGATGTTTATCAGATGGTGAAACGGGTTGGGGGGTGTGACTGAGCACAGTTTGCTCTGTGCAGGATTAAGAGGTTAATGGCACAGCTACCAATGGGGCCCCCAGCACATTCAACTGACCTTTGCTTAGGAAGGAAAAGGAAATAAATCAAGGAAGAGCCTCTTTGGTGTTATGGACAAACCAGGAAAGCAGATTCAAGGAAAAAACAACGTAATGTGAGGACAGCTGGGCTCACAGACAGCACCAATCACAGCAATGCAACGCTGCTACAGACAACACGGCTGCAGGACACGTGGAT
>NC_029540.1:2114771-2118792 GCF_001577835.2 Coturnix japonica
TATGTGCCCCATCACAGACGTCCCTGAGTAGCCGCCTGCACCGCCAGCTTGCAGGAGGAACCTGCAGACCCTGCTCTGCCAAAGCTGCTGTGCTTTTCCCCTTGAGACCTGGCTGCCCTTGATAACAAACTGCCATACAACTGCCATACAACTGCCGTGCCCTGAGCTGCAGCTTCGGAGTGAGCACAGCAAGGCATGAAGGCAGGCACTGCGTGTCCTGGTACAGCACACAGGAGCAGCACAAGGTGAGCCTGCAGCCCACAGAGGGAACAAGGTCAGCTCAGACCAAATAGCACCAACCTGCTTCATTTCTGACCAAATCAACCCACTTATAAAAGCTGCAGAGCCTCACAAGCCCCACTGGTTACGGGGGGTGATCAGTGTGTGCTGAAGCTGAAGTGTTGGCTCTGCCATCTTTAATCCCATGCAATGAGATGCTGAGGAGCCCATTGCTCCAGTGCAGGCATCTGGGGAACCTCCATCCCACCCAGCTCATTGCACAGCACGACCTTGAGGGAAGCACAGGAAAAGACCCCACGCCCACACTGATCCCAATGCACCCAGAGGTGACACCTGCCCTAAGCACAGCCACCCTCCTCTCAGTGAGAGGGACAATGCTGGGCCCCCATAGGGACAGGCTGGAACTCACAGAGCCCAGGATGCAACACAGGAGCAGCTCAGCTCAGCCAGAACTAAAGGAACCCATGAATTCTGCTCAGCTCCACAGGCTTCAGAAAAGCAAGAAAACACCAACAGGTGGAGGAAAATCACTGCCCACAGTGTTACAGCATTTAAAAGGAGCCTCTGCTGAGCTGCCCACAGGGCACATAGAGCACACAGGACTGGCCAGGAAACCCCATCCAAGTAAAACGAGGCAAGAGAGAAAAGAACAAAGAGCCCAAAGCAGCAGAAAAACACTAAGAAAGAAGATCAGTTCCTCATAGCTGTAATAAATTGGTTCAGAAGAAACAGCGAGGGAAGAATCTGGGTCCTTTGGTGTAAGCACAGCGGCCTTCAAAGGACACAAATGTCATCGATGGAGGGCAGGGCACTGCAGCACCCCATAGAGCGGGACACTGCTGCACCCCATAGAGCAGGGCAGCACCCCATAGAGCAGGGCAGTGCTGCACCCCATAGAGCAGGGCAGTGCTGCACCCCATAGAGCAGGGCAGGGCAGCACCCCATAGAGCAGGGCAGGGCAGCACCCCATAGAGCAGGGCACTGCTGTACCCCATAGAGCAGGGCAGTGCTGCACCCCATAGAGCAGGGCAGGGCAGCACCCCATAGAGCAGGGCAGGGCAGCACCCCATAGAGCAGGGCAGCCATCACGGAGCAGCCTTACCTGGCAAAGCGCTCCTTATCGTTTGGCATCGAGTCGTCATCACACCTGGGAGGATCTGTTTCTCTCTTGAACAATTTATTACAGCTATGAGGAACTCATCTTCTTTCTCAGTGTTTTCGCTGCTGCTTTGGGCTCTTTGTTCTTTTCTCTCTTGCCTGGTTTTACTTGGATGGGGTTTCCTGGCCAGTCCTGTGTGCTCTGTGTGCTCAGCAGAGGCTTCATTTAAATGCTGTAACACTGGGCAGTGATTTTCCTCCACCTGTTGGTGTTTTTCTTGCTTTTCTGAAGCCTGTGGAGCTGAGCAGAATTCATGGGGTTTCCTTAGTTCTGGCTGAGCTGAGCTGCTCCTGTGTTGCATCCTGGGCTCTGTGAGTCCAGCCTGTCCCTATGGGGGCCCAGCATTGTCCCTCTCACTGAGAGGAGGGTGGCTGTGCTTAGGGCAGGTGTCACTCTGGGTGCATTGGGATCAATGTGGGTGTGGGGTCTTTTCCTGTGCTTCCCTCAAGGTCGTGCTGTGCAATGAGCTGGGTGGGATGGAGGTTCCCCAGATGCCTGCACTGGAGCAATGGCTCCTCAGCATCTCATTGCATGGGGTAAAGACGGGCAGAGCCAACGCTTCAGCTTCAGCACCACACTGATCACCCCCCGTAACCAGTGGGAGCTTTGTGAGGCTCTGGCAGCTTTTATAAGTGGGTTGATTTGGTCAGAAATGAAGCAGGTTGGTGCTATTTGGTCCTGAGCTGACCAGCAGCTTTGTTCCCTCTGTGGGCTGCAGGCTCACCTTGTGCTGCTCCTGTGTGCTGTACCAGGACACAGCAGTGCCTGCCTTCATGCCTTGGCTGTGCTCACTCCGAAGCTGCAGCTCAGGGCACGGCAGTTGTATGGCAGTTGTATGGCAGTTTTGTTATCAAGGGCAGCCAGGTCTCAAGGGGAAAAGCACAGCAGCTTTGCAGAGCAGGGTCTGCAGGTTCCTCCTGCAAGCTGGCGGTGCAGGCGGCTGCTCAGGGACGTCTGTGATGGGGCACATAGTGATGGGGCACATAGTGATGGGGCACATAGTGATGGGGCACATAGTGATGGGCACATAGTGATGGGGCACATAATGATGGGGCACATAGTGATGGGGCACATAGTGATGGGGCACATAGTGATGGGGCACATAGTGATGGGGCACAGAATGATGGGGCACATAGTTGGATGGGGGCACATAGTGATGGGGCCACAGAATGATGGGGCACATAGTGATGGGGCACAGAATGATGGAGGCACATAGTGATGGGGCACATAATGATGGGGCACATAATGATGGGGCACATAATGATGGGGCACATAATGATGGGGCACATAGCAATGGGGCACAGTGATGGGGCACATAATGATGGAGCACATAGTGATGGGGCACATAGTGATGGGGCACATAGTGATGGGACCACATAGTGATGGGCACATAGTGATGGGGCACATAGTGATTGGGACACATAGTGATGGGGCACATAGTGATGGGACACATAATGATGGGGCACATAGTGATGGGGCACATAATGATGGGGCACATAGTGATGGGACATCATAGTGATGGGGGCACATAGTTGATGGGGCACATAGTGATGCGGGACACATAAGTGATGGGCCATAGTGATGGGGCACATAATGATGGGCACATAGTGATGGGACACATAGTGATGGGGCACATAGTGATGGGGCACATAGTGATGGGGCACAGAATGATGGGGCACATAGTGATGGGGCACATAATGATTGGGGCAACATAGTGATGGGACACATAGTGATGGGGCACACTAGTGATGGGGCAACATAGTGATGGACACATAGTGATGGGGCACATAGTGATGGGGCACATAGTGATCGGGCACATAGTGGATGGGGCAATAGTGATGGGACACATAGTGATTTGGGTGCACACATAGTGATGGGACAGCATAATGATGGGCACATAGTGATGGGGCACATAATGATGGGCACATGTGATGGGGCACATAGTGATGGACACATAATGATGGGGCACATAGTGATGGGGCACATAGTGATTGGGGCACATAAATGATGGGCACATACTGATTGGGGCACATAATGATGGGGCACATAGTGATGGGGCACATAGTGATGGGGCACATAGTGATGGGACACATAGTGAAATGGGGCACATAGTGATGGGACACATAGTGATGGGGGCACAGAATGATGGGGCAATAGTGATGGGGCACATACGTGATGGGACACATAGTGATGGGCACATTAGTGATGGGGCAACATAATGATGGGGCACATAGTGATGGGGCACATAGTGATGGGGCACAGAATGATGGGGCACATAGTGATGGGGCACATAGTGATGGGGCACATAGTGATGGGGCACATAGTGATGGCGGCACCATAATGATGGACACATTAGTGATGGGGCACATCAGTGATGGGGCACATAGTGATGGGACACATAAGTGATGGGGCACATAGTGATGGGGCACATAATGATGGGGCAACATAGTGATGGGGGCACATAGTGAGGGGAACCACATAGTGATGGGACACATAGTGATGGGCACATAGGTGATGGGGACACATACAGTGATGGGGCACAGAATGATGGGCACATAGTGATGGGGCACATAGTGATTGGGACACATGGATGTAGTGATGGGGCACATATGCATGGGGCAC
>NC_029540.1:2118817-2126943 GCF_001577835.2 Coturnix japonica
CGAGGGAAGAATCTGGGTCCTTTGGTGTAAAAACAGCGGCCTTCAAAGGACACAAATGTCATCGATGGAGGGCAGGGCACTGCAGCACCCCATAGAGCGGGACACTGCTGCACCCCATAGAGCAGGGCAGCACCCCATAGAGCAGGGCAGTGCTGCACCCCATAGAGCAGGGCAGTGCTGCACCCCATAGAGCAGGGCAGGGCAGCACCCCATAGAGCAGGGCAGGGCAGCACCCCATAGAGCAGGGCACTGCTGCACCCCATAGAGCAGGGCACTGCTGCACCCCATAGAGCAGGGCACTGCTGCACCCCATAGAGCAGGGCAGCCATCACAGAGCAGCCTTACCTGGCAAAGCGCTCCTTATCGTTTGGCATCGAGTCGTCATCACACCTGGGAGGAGGGAGAGAAGATCAGTAAGTGATTATTCCATGTTCACACTTATTCCAAGAGGATAAAGTTTATTACATCAGGTAGAAATGCCTGGTGTGGAGCAGGTAACTGCATCCTGCTGTGCATGAGCAATCCAGGACTTCATGTATCTAGTTCAGGTAATTAAGCTGGACATCCTTATCACCTGGATCGTTTCCCATATCACATTTCTATCTCATCTCGCTCAGTAATTCAAGCCCAAAAACCACACGGAGCAATGGGTTCAATTCAGCTCTGGGGATACAAACCAACAGTGCACACAGAGGATCCCAGGGGCAGCCCCTGTGCCCAGGGGGGCCATGGTGACCCCAAGGCCATTGGCAGCCATCTCTAAACGATTCACTGGGCAACCCTAAGCCATGGGAGTGAGACTGAAACGACAGAAGAGCTTCCAAATCTTCTGTGCTCCATATGGATGGTGAGGAGACGCCTGCAGCCCTGCAGGAACAAGGAGATCTCTGCAACCGGAGCATCTTCACAGCAGATGTAAATGCAGAAACACCAGAGTGTGGTTAAGCACCAGCTCAAGCTCAGCACCTCACTCTGGTGCCAACAAGGCATCGGGTACAAGGTTTTTCCCTGCAACAAAGAGGGGCTTGGCCAACACAGTGGCCATGTCAAGACCCTGTACTTGGCATTGGTGCGGCTGCACCTCGAGTACTGTGTCCAGTTTTGGGCCCCTCACTGCAAGAAAGACACTGAAGCCCTGGAACACGTTCAGAGGAGGGCAACAAAGCTGGTGAGGGGTCTGGAGCACAATGGGGCCGTATGAGGAGAGGCTGAGGGAGCTGGGAATGTTCATCCTGGAGAAGAGGAGGCTCAGGGGAGACCTCATTGCTCTCTATAACTTCCTGAAGGGAGGCTGTAGTGAGCTGGGGGTCGGCCTCTTCTCTCGTGTAATCGATGACAGAACTAGAGGGAATGGCTTCAAACTGCGCGAGGGCAGATTCAGGCTGGACATTAGGAAGTATTACTGCTCAGAAAGGGTGGTCAGGCACTGGAATGCACTGAACAGGGAGGTGGTGGAGTCACCGACCATGGGAGTGTTCAATAAGCGTTTGGATATTGTGTTGAGGGATATGATTTAGCTGGGAAGTATTGGTGATGGTTGGACTGGATGATCTTCTAGGTCTTTTCCAACCTTGATAATTCTGTGATTCCTTATGGGTCCTATGTGGTCTTTATGGGGTCCTTATGGGGTCCTATGTGGTCTTTATGGGGTCCTATGTGGTCTTTATGGGGTCCTATGTGGCTCCTATAGGGTCCTTATGGGGTCCTATGTGGTCTTTATGGGGTCCTATGTGTTGTTGTGTTGAGGGATACGATTTAACTGGCAAGTATTGGTGATGGTTGGACTGGATGATCTTCTGGGTCTTTTCCAACCTTGATCATTCTGTGAAGTGGTGAAAGGATCCTTCCTGGCCAGAGTCCCCCTCCAGCCTCACAGAGCCACGTGCACAGCAGCTCTGGCAGCTGCTGCAGATGGAGGAATGCTGCTTACTAAGAGCAAAGAGCCCAAGGAAGTGAAGCTCTGCCTCCTTCAGAGCCCCTCCTTCCCCCTGTGCTCCTTCCCCTCCTCCTCGGGGGGTACAGACACCCAGACCACGCCATAGGAACTGCTGTGTATAAGGCTCTCCCTCACCTGAGGAATTTACTGTTCCCTTCGCCATCATCATCAAAATCAAGCCTGAAAAAGAAGCAAGATGAGAATTATTAACCCAGCAGTTTCCCTTTCACAAGCTGTTTCTCTGTGTCCTTGCAGGGATTCAGGCAACAGGATTTAAGTAACCCCAAGTAGTGACATAAAGCAATTGACAAAGGAGCAGAGCAGCCATTCCCTTATGTGTATAACACATCAGGACAGAGGCTGAGCACCGCTGCATCCCAGCTGTCAGAGCAGCAATGCCACAGCTGCTCCTCGCTGCCCATGGGGCCGAGCAGCACCACACAGATCAATGCAGCTCAAAGCTTTGGATCAGCTCTGAGCACATGAGGTTCCAACAGAGCTACGTGAGAGCACAGCAAGGGCTTTTAGCTGCACTTCCTTCCAGGATGGAAAAGCGGCACGGAGAGGCAGCACAGCACCGTGCTTCTAAATGGAGTGTGAGGAAGGAGCAGCAGGCAGGGAATGGGGGTAAAGGAAAGTGAGCAACGAGGAGGGCGGGGAACGAGATTTTAATGAGCTTGGAAGTGGAGATTTCTTGTGCCAGGAATTGAAGAGAAGCCACTCAATATCCTTTTAATTTGCAGAGGCATCTGCAGCAAACTGAATGCCTCCCACAGGCACCGTGTGGCTTCCCTGCACCTCCCCCATAGACACAGCCGGGAGGATCCCAGTGGGACACAGACATTCCCCAGTGCTGTGCTGCAGCAGCAACCTGCCCGTCCCACTGCTCCAGCCCTTGGGAACAGCCCCTTGCTCTGACCCAGCTCTTCCATCTCCCCTTTATTTCTGTGTGTAATACAGAACAGGGAAACGAGCAACATAAAGCCCAGCATGGAAGGTAGGAGTGAATGCAGGCTTACCAGGAGATAAGCTGAACACTGTGTGCCCCATGTGCAGCTCACACTCATACTGGGCTCACACTCCCCCATACTGGGCTCACTCACCCATACTGGGTTCACAATCACACTCCTCCATACTGGGCTCACACTCACTCCCCCATATTGGGCTCACACCCACACTCCCCCATACTGGGATCACACTCACCCAGGCTGATCTCACACTCACACTCCCCCATACTGGGCTCACACTCACACCCACCCATATTGGGCTCACACTCATACTGGGCTCACACTCCCCCATACTGGGCTCACACTCCCCCATACTGGGCTCACACTCACACTCCCCCACATTGGGCTCACACTCACACCCACCCATATTGGGCTCACACTCATATTGGGCTCACACTCACACTCCCCCATATTGGGTTCACACTCACACCCACCCATATTGGGCTCACACTCACTCCCCCATATTGGGCTCACACTCACACTCACCCACATTGGGCTCACACTTACCCACATTGGGCTCACACCCACACTCACCCATACTAGGCTCACACTCACACTCCCCCATATTGGGCTCACACTCCCCCATACTGGGCTCACACTCACTCCCCCATATTGGGCTCACACCCACACTCCCCCATATTGGGCTCACACTCACACTCCCCCATATTGGGCTCACACTCACACTCCCCCATATTGGGCTCACACTCCCCCATACTGGGCTCACACTCCCCCTTATTGGGCTCACACTCACACTCCCCCATACTGGGCTCACACTCACACTCTCCCATATTGGGCTCACACTCACCCAGGCTGATCTCACACTCACACTCCCCCATACTGGGCTCACACTCACCCTGGCCTCCTCTTGGCTGCTCTCTGCACGATGGATCCTCCAGTTTGAGCTCCAGCCCCAGGGTTCCCTGAGCCGACGGCTGCCCCCAGCGAGGAGACGTCTGATGCCATTTCTATACAGAGGGAGGGAGGGAAGAAAGATGAAAGCACTGTGACACCAAACCTTCCTGCAGCCCACATGGGAGGGGATTCTCAGCCCCTTTAACAGCGATGGCACCGCAGTGTCTGAAGTGGGTTCTGAGCCATGTGTTCCCAGTCCTTCCACCCGCTGCCTCCCCACGCTCTGCACTAAGGGCCCATCTCGAGCTGGAGCACATGCTGTTCTCATAAGCTCAGAAGCTTGGATCGTTGAATTGAAAGCTGCAGACTCCTTTGTAGGCAGAGGAGGAGTCTGATGTGATCACGGGAAGGGAATGAACCCACTCCCAGCCACACAGCTCTGCACAAGGGGACAAGAGCTGTGGGTTCACATCAAGCACATGGAGGCACCTCCTGATGAAGGGTCTCTGCAGCCCCAGGAGACCAAGAATTAATGGAGGCACCTTGAAACCGCGGCCCTCCAGCCAGCAGTTCCTATAGTGCAGCACAACACAGGCACCATCACCCAGCTGAGCACACAGCCACAGCAAAACCATGCTGAGCACCCACAGAACCAGCATGAAACGGCACCAGACCCAGAGTTAATGCACAGACTAAAAGGTTTGGGGTTATTCCCCCCCACACACACCATGTTGTTGTGAAATAAACCCTCTCCATCCACATTTAGCAGCTGCTCTTCCTTGAGGTTGGCTGCAAAGCAACAAACCACACAGCTCCCACCACAACCCTCACCAGCTGAGTCTGCACAGAGCCCTGAAGGCTTCAAACAGGCACCCAGCACCCAAAGCAGCACAGCAGTGCAGGGGGAACTGAGTTGCATAGAGGCACTGAGAGCTGCTTATAGACCAAACACTGCCTCTATGCAACTCTGGGGCACTGCTGGGTGAGAAGCAAAGGACGGCTGCACCATCAAACATCAGTGCAGTGATACCCAATGGTGAGTCCTCACCTCCAGCAAAGCACAGCGTGTCACATCCCACCTTGGTTGGCTGCAAACACACTGTACAACTCCTGCTGTGCATCACAGTGACGCTGCCAGCCTGCACTGCTGCCCCACATTGTGCTGTGGGTGAGCTCTGCTCCTTACCACTGCTTCCCAAAGGGGCTGCAGCATGGAGCAAACAGAGCTGGCAGCTCTGGAGCACACGGAGCAGAATGCAATGCCTCCCTGCAGCAGCGGGACCTGAGCAGCACCAGGACCTGAGTGGCACCAGGAGGAAACGAGGGCTGTGCAGGGAAACCAGTGCCAACGCCATCCATTGCACTCAGCTGTTGTGCTCAACATGGAATCACTTCTCCTCCCAGCTGGATGCTGCCCCATCTCTATCACCCCCCACCTCCCCACGCTCAGCTGGAGCTGCATCACCCACTGCTGCTGCTGGAGGACTCTATGCACCCCCCAATTAACCCCATCCTGCAGCCAAAGGGTGGCATTGGATGCTGCCAAACAGGGCTGGGAGGTTCCTTCCTTTCTTCTTTCAGTCCGTGGCTCTTCATAAAGGCCCCAAATTGAGCAGAAAGAAGGAAAAGTTCCTGGAGTGCTGCTCTGTGTTCATTAAGGAGAGAGGAATTTCCGGCTCGGGGCGGGGGAAGGAAGCGGAGCTGCATGGCTCCTGTGCAGCACAGAGCAATAAGGATCCCTGAATGGGGATGTGCCAACAGGAGAGCAATGCAAACATGGAGGAGGTTGGAGGACAGCACAGGGAACAGCACTTTGAGGGGGTGTGTGTGCAGCTCACCCCTATGGGAAGGGCTCTGCGGCAACCATTGGCATCTCCATAACTTCACAAATGGTCACAAACAACAACAGAACCCACCCCAACCATCCCAGCTGTGATGGAGGAGCCGGGCAGCAGCAGCCCGAGGGCTGTTTCCAGCCCCAGCAGCACCGGGTTTTGCTTTCCAAGACTCAGCACATTTTTTGTGCTTACCAAGATTTAGTTGAAACCCACCCACGATTCAGCTCCACATTGAGCTCAGGGCTGCACTCCCACCCCACACAGCCCCCCCCATAGACATGGCTCCAAACAAACCCCCCCAGGAGCTCCCTTTGCTCTGCAGCAGCCCCTGAGCGGCAGCTGACGACCCACCCACCCATCCACAGAGTCAAAGCGTTCTGACAACCCCAGTTAATCATGAAACCCATTAAGCAATTAATGGGCAGGGATCCTCTATGGATACAGAGCAAGCACCTCCCTCTGCTGTCAGAGCAGGGAGCTGAGGGCGGCCCCTCCGCTGTTTGTCAGATATTAAACACAGATGTTGCTGTTTCTTTTCCCCAGAGAACTTTTGGTGCTGAGCCCTTCCCACTGTATTGCACCATAGAGCCCCACTACGTCCCATAGTGCCCCACTATGTCCCATAGGCCACATGTAGTGCCCCACTATGCCCCATAGCCCACACAGTGCCCCACTATGTCCCATAGGCCACATAGTGCCCCACAGTCCACATAGTGCCCCACCATGTCCCATAGCCCATATATAGTGCCCCACTATGCCCCATAGGCCACATAGTGCCCCACTACATCACATAGTGCCCTACTGTGCCCCATAGTCCAACATTATGTCCCATAGGCCACATATAGTGCCCCACTATGTCCCACAGGCCACATAGTGCCCCACTGTGCCCCATAGGTCACATAGTGCCCCACTATGCCCCATAGGCCACATAGTGCCCCACAGTCCACATAGTGCCCCACCATGTCCCATAGCCCACATATAGTGCCCCACTATGTCCCATAGGCCACATAGTGCCCCACTACGTCCCATAGGCCACATAGTGCCCCACAGGCCACATATAGTGCCCCACTATGTCCCATAGGCCACATAGTGCCCCACTGTGCCCCATAGGCCACATAGTGCCCCACAGGCCACATATAGTGCCCCACTACGTCCCATAGGCCACATAGTGCCCTACTGTGCCCCATAGTCCACATAGTGCCCCACTATGTCCCATAGCCCACATATAGTGCCCCACTATGCCCCATAGTGCCCCACCGTGTCCCATAGGCCACATAGTGCCCTACTATGCCCCATAGTCAACATAGAGCCCCACTATGTCCCATAGGCCACACAGTGCCCCACTATGTCCCATAGTCCCCCACTATGCTCCATAGTCCACACAGTGCCCCACTATGACCCACAGTCCACATAGTGCCCCACTATGCCCCATAGGCCACATAGTGCCCCACTATGTCCCATAGGCCACATATAGTGCCCCACTATGTCCCATAGGCCACATATAGTGCCCCGCTATGCCCCATAGGCCACATAGTGCCCTACTATGCCCCATAGTCAACATAGAGCCCCACTATGTCCCATAGGCCACATAGTGCCCCACTATGCCCCATAGGCCACATAGTGCCCCACTATGCCCCATAGGCCACATAGTGCCCCACTATGTGTTCCCTCAGCCACAAACGCTTCCCACCCCACCAGGATCCTTTGAACAGCTCAGCTTTGAGAGGCGACATCGAATGGTCCCCGATAAAGCTGAACAAGTCATTTAACCCCACACACCCCGTCGGCCTCAAGCCACAAGGGAGAGCAGTCAGCAACCACAAACATCACAGCAAAACAAGGCAGAAAAGAGACACAGAAGCTCCAGTTCCGATCTCAGCCAACCCACAACCAGGTTAGTGCAGGGATGGATGGACTGCGGGTTGTGCAAGGAACCCAATGGAGCCTTCAGGATCCCATCACCTGGTGACACGCTGCCAGCTCCCACACAAGGGCTCCATTTGGCCACTGCCCACAAGGCAGAAGGGGCTCGGTGCCTCCTGCAGGCACCACAGCTTCAAAGGGGCAGCAAGGGGATCCGTACGAGATCCTCCATCCCAGCAGCTGGGCAGGCTGCGAGTGGTGTTAGTGAAGGACAAACATCCACAAGGAAAGGGGGGAAAAGGCAACAGAAGCCATAAAGGGCAGCAGAACGGCACAGCGATGACATGATGGGTATAGGGTAGTGCACCACAGGGGGCCAAACCCACAGCCCCACGCTCCTAAATCCCCCCATTTCACCCCAAAACAACGCTCTGCTCAGCCAACCCCACCTCACTGCTCCCACCCCAACCCCAATACGGGCCCCTCAGCCCCCTCCCCCCACACTGACACCCCCATGGCTCCCATAGGGGCAGCACCCCGACCCCCCCTCCATACAGCCCCACATACAGGGCTCCCATAGGGGCAGCACCCCGATCTCCCCTCCATACAGCCCCACATACAGCGCTCAGC
>NC_029540.1:2127869-2129623 GCF_001577835.2 Coturnix japonica
ACCGAGCGAAAGAAACTGATGAGGATCGGGGTATGGGATGGGAATGGGATGGGAATGGGATTGGGGTATGGGATGGGAATGGGATTGGGAATGGGATTGGGATTGGGATTGTAAATGGGGTATGGGATGGGAATGGGATTGGGATTGGGGTA
Source organism: Coturnix japonica (assembly GCF_001577835.2). Classification (NCBI taxonomy): domain Eukaryota; kingdom Metazoa; phylum Chordata; class Aves; order Galliformes; family Phasianidae; genus Coturnix; species Coturnix japonica. Next base: position 2,128,022 of record NC_029540.1, read on the forward strand.
TGGGAATGGGGTATGGGATGGGAATGGGATTAGGAATGGGATTGGGATTGGGATTGGGGTATGGGATGGGAATGGGATGGGAATGGGATTGGGATTGGGATTGGGGTATGGGATGGGAATGGGATTGGCAATGGGATTGGGACTGGGATTGTGAATGGGATTGGGAATGGGATTGGGATTGTGAATGGGAATGAGATTGGGATTGTGAATGGGATTGGGAATAGGATTGGGGTATGGGATGGGAATGGGATTAGGAATGGGATTGGGGTGTGGGATGGGATTGGGATTGGGATTAGGAATGGGACTGGGATTGGGACTGGGATTGTGAATGGGATTGGGATTGGGAATGGGATTGGGATTGGGAATGGGAATGGGATTGGGAATGGGACTGGGAACTGGAATGGGATTGGGAATGGGATTGGGGTATGGGATGGGAATGGGATTGGGATTAGGAATGGGATTGGGATTGGGAATGGGATTGGGAATGGGATTGGAAATGGGACTGGGAACGGGAATGGGATATGGAATGGGATTGGGATTGGGATTGGGAATGGGATTGGGAATGGGATTGGGATTGTGAATGGGAATGGGATTGGGAACGGGAATGGGATTGGGAATGGGATTGGGAATGGGATTGGGAATGGGATTGGGATTGGCAATGGGATTGGGAATGGGGTATGGGATGGGAATGGGATTGGGAATGGGATTGGGAACGGGAATGAGATTGGGAATGGGACTGGGGATGGGATTGGGAATGGGATTGGGACTGGGAATGGGATTGGGACAGGGATTGGGAATGGGATTGGGAATGGGAATGAGATTGGGAAAGGGACTGGGATTTGGAACGGGATTGGGACAGGGATTGGGATTAGGACTGGGATTGGGAATGGGATTCGGAATGGGATTGGGACTGGGAATGGGACTGTTATTGGGATTGGGATTGGGACTGTGATTCGGATTCGGATTGGGAATGGGATTGGGACTGGAATTGGGATTGGGATTGTGACTGGGAATGGGACTGGGATTAGGATTGGGATTGGGACTGGGATTGGGACAGGGATTGGGATTGGGATTGGGAATGGGATTGTGAATGGGATTGGGAACGGGACAGGGATTGGGAATGGGAATGGGATTGGGATTGGGACTGGGATTGGCATTGGGAATGGGATTGTGATTGGGAATGGGAATGGGACTGGGATTAGGATTGTGATTGGGACTGGGATTGGGACTGGGGATTGGGATTGGGATTGGGAATGGGATTGGGAATGGGATTGGGAACGGGACAGGGATTGGGAATGGGATTGGCATTGGGAATGGGATTGTGATTGGGAATGGGAATGGGACTGGGATTAGGATTGTGATTGGGACTGGGATTGGGACAGGGATTGGGATTGGGACTGGATGATAGAATGGCCTTGAGTTAGCAGTGTGCCCTTGTAGACATCAAGGTCAGTGGCATTTGGGGTGCATTAAAGGGATCATGTCCAGCAGGTGGATGGAGCTGATCCTGCCCCTCTACTCTGCCCTGGTGATGCCTCATCTGGAATCCTGTAATACTGCGTCCAGTTCTGGGCTCCCCAGTACAAAAAAGACAGGGATCCC